>NC_085138.1:279427078-279452078 GCF_035046485.1 Aedes albopictus
CTAGATCCAGCATGCCCTGGGCAAAGGACTTTCTGGTGGCATAGTTATTTAAATCTAATCGGCTGATCGATTGAACCTGAATTGATTGAATGTATCTCATTCCATTATTAGTATTCACTTTTGTTTACAAGTTATTTGATCATCTTACCAAATCTCCTAAGCTTAAATCCACTTGTTCTGTATTTTTGTCCTCCTTCGAAGAATCATCTTGATTTGCGTGATCCTCTATCCTTTCCGTAAGGTTCGCTGTGGATTCGGATGTCATCACTGCGCCGTTCTAATGGATGGCTTTTTATAACGAAATTGGTATGTAGCCGTGTTTACTTTCACGAGCTCTGTTTCAGTAATGGTCTTGATTTTTTTCTTTTGCTCTCATCAAATACCTTGAATTGGTTCGGTAGTGCTTCTGCTGTGGAAGATAAGCGTGTTATCAAACAAAACGCAAGATATAATTGGATGGTAGTGCTTTGTTGTACTGATAAGGGGCGTAACGGCGTAAGACAATAATCATCATTGCCTTTTATTGGAAAGTTCAGTATCCGACAATCTCGCCCGTGACGAGCTAGACGACGTCTGGAAGAACTAAAGTAACGGAAGACTCCGACAACACAGACAATGAGAGCACGGCATGGGACGTAAAGGTCTTGAAGAATATAGATGCGCATAGTCAACCATTCCCGATGGCTGCCAAAGATTCTCGGCTGCGCCTGTCTTCCTCCATGTCCCACACTGTATCGAATCGCCAGACGATCACTGTGCGTACCCTCAAGACTGAGTTTTCTTTGTCGCCTACGTTCACCAAATCAGTTTTGCCATAGCTTCGAGTAGAAATAGAACCCAGCCTCGCGTTAATCGAGCGGCTACCCAGACGATGAAGTCTCCACCGATGACCACGATACTCGATCCCACCAGTGTGGGAGAGAAATGCCTAACAGCTGCAGTAGTACTCCCGTTGTTCTTCGTTATTGCGACACCCTCGTTCGGCGTGGGAATTATTTCCTGGACCGGAAATCGACCAGTTGTACAAACCGCCGCACAGTGATGTGGCCCATACAAAAAATGACAAAAAGTCTTAACATGAATCATATTCGTTCACAGCTTATAAAAACTTTATTATTTATTAGAATAAGCTAACTAGAAGTCGTGTTGATTTCCTATGGGCCACATAGGTCACTTTTAGGACCGTTCCGGAGTCCTGGTTCCCCTGGGGAAGTGGACAATTTGGGGATGTTTTCAAAACTCATCTTGCGACACATCGTTTTTCATGATTTTGTAAAATAGGTCATTAGAATTCAACTTAGAACTTTTGGGCCAGATTAACCACTTTCAGAACCGTTCCGGAATCCTGGTTCCCCTAGAGAAGTGGACAATTTGGGAATGTTTTTGAAACCCATCTTGCGACACATTATTACTCATGATTTTGCAAAATAGGTCAATTAAAAGTCATTTCAGAACCTTCGGTCCTGATTGACCACATTCAGGAACGTTCCGGGATCTTGGTTCTCACAGGAAGAGGAGAATATCTGATGATTTTAAAATAAAAAATATGTACATTATAGTAGTCGTTTCAGCACCTATACCATTTTCAGGGATTTTCCGAATCCTGGTCCCCTGAGGAAGAGACAAATTTCTGATTGTTTTTACAGCCTATCTTGCGATTACATCTCGCGCTTAGTATCATACGGGCGTATCTACAATGATCGATTTCTCTTCATCGATTTTCTCTTTGGTGAATAACTTGGCCGGCAAATCATTTTAGGGTATTTTTGTTGTGTTAGATGCTAGTCCTAGTCGTCCTTCTCCGAAAAACACCTAGATATAATCCTACACGCAGAGAAATATATTGTAAATATAAAAGAAATACGAATAGATTCAACAAATAATATTGTAGACTCAGGGCTTACCAATAATTTCTTTTGATTCAATAAATGTACCCAGTCATTTCTAAAAACGAAAATTGTTGATTCTAAAATTGCCTAAAATCGACTAGCTGTCAAAAACAAAGCATAGTATTGTTGAAACTAAAATATGATTTGTAAATTTAATGAATATATATTTTTGCATCAACAACTGCGATCAGTTTAAAACGACAAAATAGTGCGTTTGCTTCTAAAAAAAATATTTTTGTTTCAACAAATGCGAAACATTGATTCAAAAAGCAGATTTGTTGAGTTTGAAAAGTTTTTTTTGTTAAATGTATCAAAAGTTGCAACAAGGCGCCGTAATTTTGCAAGGAATTCAATTTTGTTCTTTGACAAAATTGAATCCCTTTGCAAAAAACTGCGCCTTGTAGTAAAGTTTACTCCCAATTTATGTTCAGACATTATTTATTATTTTTATCAAGTTACAACAACGTAGATACAACTTATCTTCTAACTTATGTAAATCAACTATACAAGTTTCTAAGATCTCTATGTCGACAACAACAGTAACAATCATTGTTTTATAAACTTCAAACGACTGGAAGTGTTCATTGAAACCATGTGAATGAATATTGCGACAAATAATTATCAACTTTTCATCGTTGTTTAACAGTATATCCTCCAATTCATAAATACTTATCAGTTCGTTTTGTCGTACATAAAATATTGTGTTTTTTGAAAATTCTAATCCATACTTCCAAAACTTGTCGACGTATTTTACCGCGTTACTGTCTATTTTGTAATCATTAGTGAGAAGTCCAGCATATTCGCGTTTAAGATGCATGACCGATAATTTTGACTTAGACAGATCAATTGTGGACGAAATAAATGAATTATTAAATACGTTGAAAGCAAATTTCAGGCTAGCTTTAATACCAAGAGATTTACACAGATTGATTTTGTTATTGTTCACTCTACTATATTGCTTGGCTTCTCGATGCTTCGCTTCTCCTCGCATAGTCCATTGATGACGAGGAGTGCCTGAGCATAGAATAAAAGTTGCGTAATGAACAATGTTGTGGTGTTTTGGCTTGAGACAATCGTTAAAAAGGGTTGTATATTGTTCATGATGCGTATTTACAAGCTCTCTCAAAATTTTTAAATGATCTACACGCAGAGAAATATATTGTAAATATAAAAGAAATACGAATAGATTCAACAAATAATATTGTAGACTCAGGGCTTACCAATAATTTCTTTTGATTCAATAAATGTACCCAGTCATTTCTAAAAACGAAAATTGTTGATTCTAAAATTGCCTAAAATCGACTAGCTGTCAAAAACAAAGCATAGTATTGTTGAAACTAAAATATGATTTGTAAATTTAATGAATATATATTTTTGCATCAACAACTGCGATCAGTTTAAAACGACAAAATAGTGCGTTTGCTTCTAAAAAAAATATTTTTGTTTCAACAAATGCGAAACATTGATTCAAAAAGCAGATTTGTTGAGTTTGAAAAGTTTTTTTTGTTAAATGTATCAAAAGTTGCAACAAGGCGCCGTAATTTTGCAAGGAATTCAATTTTGTTCTTTGACAAAATTGAATCCCTTTGCAAAAAACTGCGCCTTGTAGTAAAGTTTACTCCCAATTTATGTTCAGACATTATTTATTATTTTTATCAAGTTACAACAACGTAGATACAACTTATCTTCTAACTTATGTAAATCAACTATACAAGTTTCTAAGATCTCTATGTCGACAACAACAGTAACAATCATTGTTTTATAAACTTCAAACGACTGGAAGTGTTCATTGAAACCATGTGAATGAATATTGCGACAAATAATTATCAACTTTTCATCGTTGTTTAACAGTATATCCTCCAATTCATAAATACTTATCAGTTCGTTTTGTCGTACATAAAATATTGTGTTTTTTGAAAATTCTAATCCATACTTCCAAAACTTGTCGACGTATTTTACCGCGTTACTGTCTATTTTGTAATCATTAGTGAGAAGTCCAGCATATTCGCGTTTAAGATGCATGACCGATAATTTTGACTTAGACAGATCAATTGTGGACGAAATAAATGAATTATTAAATACGTTGAAAGCAAATTTCAGGCTAGCTTTAATACCAAGAGATTTACACAGATTGATTTTGTTATTGTTCACTCTACTATATTGCTTGGCTTCTCGATGCTTCGCTTCTCCTCGCATAGTCCATTGATGACGAGGAGTGCCTGAGCATAGAATAAAAGTTGCGTAATGAACAATGTTGTGGTGTTTTGGCTTGAGACAATCGTTAAAAAGGGTTGTATATTGTTCATGATGCGTATTTACAAGCTCTCTCAAAATTTTTAAATGATCTAATGATATTTCGCGGAGCATTAATATGTTACATATTTTGAGCAATATGCAGAAATGTTTCCATACTGGATCATCCTCAGGTACTAAATTTCCTACGATTAGTGGCAAGAACGTAACTAGAGTTTTTATTTCACTAGCCGTCATTTTAACTTTGCATTTTGAAATATTTATATCTTTTATGTCATCTGGAATGTTAGATGAGTTGTGTTTTCCAAATACAAAAAGATTTTTTCTGTAATTCAAATCGTCTAGAGTGAAGCATTTTTTGATTTTGATAAAATAATGGAAATAGTGTCCTAAGCCATACACACATACTCCTTCCCAGAGATCGTGCATCATATCAAAGTAAACATTAAGAACTACATGGAAAGATGGTATTATGTTAAAAACGCTGTTACTTTTGATGCCCGTTGTCGATACTTCATCCTTGAGCAAATCCTCCTGATAATTCTCAATCGTTCTGAAACTATCTATATACTCAACTGTGTCCTTTTCTCTTTGCTCTCGATTTCGTTTGCACAACCTACAATAGAAATTAGCTCGTGCCGACTCTACCAAATCTAGGATACCTGATAATCCTAAGTTGTCTCCAGTAATATTTCCTAGCATAAAATAAACTGTGATGTTTTCTTTTCTAAAACTGATTTCTAGACCTTTTGTTTCCAATTCGATTAGTGAACTAACTAAGTTACTGAGCAACTGATCATTGTTATACTCCTTTCGGTCTTCTGATAGTACATAACCGACGACAAGTATGTTCTCCAACTTTGTCAGAACATTCGAAGGAAGACATGGGATGTAACAGTAAATTCCACATATAGATGTACGCGCTGCATGAGGTGAGACAGTATCGGTGGTAGTGAAGTCGTCGAAAAATAGGTTTAGCGGGATGATGACCCTCGATTCTAGTCCTGCAGTTCTAGATTTCCAAACACTGCCATCCAGTATACTCCGAATATAACCATCTGCAGAGGGTAGAATGTTGCTCATCAGGGTGTCCATGACTCCTTCCGATTCTAAATATTTCCTCAAGGTAAATTTGACTGGCAGAAGAACACCTGTAATATATTTCAATAAAAAATAATTATGCACAACGCAATTACTGTACCCATCATATCTAACAGAAAACCCAACCCACATTCTTCAAAAGCCTATCGTTTTCAATAATTTACTATTTATTTACGCTCGTTTTTTAATATGCGCTGTTTTTTTTAGATCATTTAAAATTTGAATAGTATATAATGAAGTATATATTATTGATAGTATGAAAGCGTACGAAATCAGAGAAAAATAAAGTGTAAAAGCTTAGATGTAACTAAATTGATTTAAATTATCGCTTACCTGTTACGGGATTGCTATCCAACATCTGTTCATTATGTACAATACCAGGTCGAAGTTCATTACTTATAACAAATTCCCTGGGATCGACGTACAAATCCAACTCCTTCAACTTTGCTAGGTACTTATACTCAGATTCTACTTCGTTAACCGCTGACAGCATTTGATTGAAAATATGTCTACCTTCTTCGGTTACCAAACCAAGCGATTGCATAACGTCAACCGCTTCAGAAAATGGATCGATGATTTTTGATTTGATGTCTTTCTGAATATCAAATACAATTTTTCGGGGAATCGTGTTTTCATTCAAATATTTCAGGTTGAAGTCTATAGATGCATGCTGCATTTTCTGAAGCAGAACATTCAATTCGGTCCTATATAACAGGTCTTCTTCTAATCGGAGACTTGGAGCATTGATTTCTTTCGGTTCACTTGGGGTATGGCTTGTAGTTGGGTCGTTTTCGGCGTATGCAGTGGTAAAATTGGTTGGTTCGGTAGTGGATGACTGCGTTGATGACTGCTCGATTGATTCGGCGATTCCAGTACATGGTGTTTCGTTGAAATGCGTTTTGAAATGACGTAAAAACGAGGACTTCACGTTGAACTTTCTGGTACATTTTCCTGAATTACATTCGTAAACTTTGAGACTTCCGTGGTATTTATTTAAGTGATCATATAACCGTTCAATCGAGCTATTTTTCCAATTACATCGTGGAACTATGCAGTGGATCATATTGCAGATCAGTTGTTTGACGAAATCGATGAGCAAAGGGCAGCGATATGAATTTGATCCGCTGGGGCGTCAAAGCCGTAGAGGAACGTAGCCAGCAGATTCCAAATCAAAGATGATTGTCGTGGAAACGGAATGTCGTAGGTTTTGAACAGCTTCACGCAAACGTCAAGTGCTTTCTGCAGATTTGGCAATTTATACGCCACTACATTGTTCCAGACTGAGAATCCTTCCGGATGTTTTGGATCACTTCCATGAACAACGATGAAAGGCGTTGAGTCTATTCCCTTTTCACGACAGGAGTTGAAATATTTGTTCAAGGTTGTCCGTAGTTCCGCCAAATTGTCGACCTGTATTATCACGCTGTCACGGGACTCCACGATTGAAGGCTTCCAACGTCGCTTCTGCGCAAACGTCAGTACCGGGCTTGGCAGTATGTGAGCCAGCAGCAAAACTGTTATGAAACCTTGACCATCTAAAAAGAAAAGCTTATTACCAATTTATAAATTATTCATATGTTTTAATAAAACAATAATTACCAGTTGTTATATCCTGAGCCCTCAAATGATTAAGCAATTCCTTTCCTTCTGCATCGTTAACTTCAGCCTCCAATATTGGGAGGACCCCCGTGAGAAATTGATCCCAACGATCAAAAAGTAGCTTCTCCTTGTCTGGAAATCGCTGCTGGAAATCAATCTGTACCAGCTGATAGGCTTGATGATTGCGAAACACTGAGTACTCAGAGAGAATAGACGCAGCGGTTTTGCTGGTGTTCTTTGACAGTTCGTAAATTCTCAATCGGGCTGTTTGTTTCCATTTAGTCTTCAACTCCTCCCACTCATCCTGATTATGCACAATCCATTTCTTGGTCTGTTGATACTCTGAAACTAAATGCAGGTTATTGTTATTATGATTTTAGTAATAATTTTATTTCAATTGATAAAGATTTATTAGAAAAAGCTTTGAATGTTTGCGTCTCTCTTGAACTGATAAATTGGACAACTGTTTTAAACTAATATAAAATAACATAGCAAACATGAAAAGTGGATAGATCATTTGTGTACACACGCAATAAAAATAAACACTTAAGTGGCACACAGCATAAGCGTAGTGTCGCTGATGCTGGTCGTAGACGCGACTGCTCGATAATTAACAAATTTTTGCCTCGAGTACTTACTTTGTTCGTCGGTGATTTCCTCTGCTGATTGTCCTGCGTCACTTCCGGATGGCGGCGGCTGGAGGTTATTCACGCCGACTGGTTTGTAATTTATATTACGGTCGTACAATCTTCCCTTAGCCTGCTTCCTGATCTTAATCCTTCGGCCAACGCCGTCGGTGCTCCACGGGGATTGATACCACACTTCCTGTAAAGTAATGTGGTTATATTAATCTTAGGTAATAAACATCACCAAAAGAACTTACCTTCGGTTCACTCGGAAATAGTTTCGACAACTCAATCGCCCTTTGCTCCAGTTCGGAAGAGGTTAGCTTCGAAAAACGATCTTTGAATTCGTCCACCACAATCTGCGTAATCGATTTTTTATCAGTTCTGGTCAGAAACGGACTCTCGGCGTATTTGTTCAGGATTGCCTGGCCTTTTGCTGACGATCGGAGGAAATATGCGGCGGTACACGTTTCTCTCGATAATTCCGGTATAGCCGGCGGCAGCGATACCGCAGGAGGATTTCCAGTTCCGGAGAGAAGAGGGAGATTCTGTGATAGAAGAAATTAATCCGATTGACTATTATTTCGGCATCTAGTACACATTACCTTCTGCTTTCTCCACTCGTTGAGGCCGTGTATAAACTTCGTCCTTTCCGCCAAGAAAGGCTGCGGAATAAGCTCTTCCACCTCCTGCCGCTCGATGATTCGCAGTGTGTCGATTGTGTACTGATTTGCTGAAAACAATATTGAATGTTTATTCTAATCTAGTTCAAACGATATAAACTTACCCAAAAAAGCGTTGATAATAGTATCCGACGAACCAAAACTTTCAAGTACTGCGATAAATTCTGCGGTTTCTTCGTCGAGGCTTTCAACCTCCACCAGCTCTTCGATTTTCGGTTCCGCGTTCGACATTTTTGTTTATTTGACTTGACAACTACAAGATGGCGGCCGTATTTTGCTTCCAATCTTATACACCGGAACAAATTTTAAAGTCGAAAATTAAAATTTATTGGTTTGAACAAAAGTTTTGTTGATTCTACAAAACTGCATTGTTGAAGCAATAATTGCGATCGGTTGAAATCATAATTAAAATGCAATTTTTGATTCAACTCGAATTTTTGTTGTTTCTAAAAAATGCATGCTTAGAAATAATAAAATATAGTATTTGTTTCAAAATGTACAAAAATAATTGATTCTAATCATTGTGTTCTTAGATTCGACCTTGTGATATTTTTCTGCGTGTAATGATATTTCGCGGAGCATTAATATGTTACATATTTTGAGCAATATGCAGAAATGTTTCCATACTGGATCATCCTCAGGTACTAAATTTCCTACGATTAGTGGCAAGAACGTAACTAGAGTTTTTATTTCACTAGCCGTCATTTTAACTTTGCATTTTGAAATATTTATATCTTTTATGTCATCTGGAATGTTAGATGAGTTGTGTTTTCCAAATACAAAAAGATTTTTTCTGTAATTCAAATCGTCTAGAGTGAAGCATTTTTTGATTTTGATAAAATAATGGAAATAGTGTCCTAAGCCATACACACATACTCCTTCCCAGAGATCGTGCATCATATCAAAGTAAACATTAAGAACTACATGGAAAGATGGTATTATGTTAAAAACGCTGTTACTTTTGATGCCCGTTGTCGATACTTCATCCTTGAGCAAATCCTCCTGATAATTCTCAATCGTTCTGAAACTATCTATATACTCAACTGTGTCCTTTTCTCTTTGCTCTCGATTTCGTTTGCACAACCTACAATAGAAATTAGCTCGTGCCGACTCTACCAAATCTAGGATACCTGATAATCCTAAGTTGTCTCCAGTAATATTTCCTAGCATAAAATAAACTGTGATGTTTTCTTTTCTAAAACTGATTTCTAGACCTTTTGTTTCCAATTCGATTAGTGAACTAACTAAGTTACTGAGCAACTGATCATTGTTATACTCCTTTCGGTCTTCTGATAGTACATAACCGACGACAAGTATGTTCTCCAACTTTGTCAGAACATTCGAAGGAAGACATGGGATGTAACAGTAAATTCCACATATAGATGTACGCGCTGCATGAGGTGAGACAGTATCGGTGGTAGTGAAGTCGTCGAAAAATAGGTTTAGCGGGATGATGACCCTCGATTCTAGTCCTGCAGTTCTAGATTTCCAAACACTGCCATCCAGTATACTCCGAATATAACCATCTGCAGAGGGTAGAATGTTGCTCATCAGGGTGTCCATGACTCCTTCCGATTCTAAATATTTCCTCAAGGTAAATTTGACTGGCAGAAGAACACCTGTAATATATTTCAATAAAAAATAATTATGCACAACGCAATTACTGTACCCATCATATCTAACAGAAAACCCAACCCACATTCTTCAAAAGCCTATCGTTTTCAATAATTTACTATTTATTTACGCTCGTTTTTTAATATGCGCTGTTTTTTTTAGATCATTTAAAATTTGAATAGTATATAATGAAGTATATATTATTGATAGTATGAAAGCGTACGAAATCAGAGAAAAATAAAGTGTAAAAGCTTAGATGTAACTAAATTGATTTAAATTATCGCTTACCTGTTACGGGATTGCTATCCAACATCTGTTCATTATGTACAATACCAGGTCGAAGTTCATTACTTATAACAAATTCCCTGGGATCGACGTACAAATCCAACTCCTTCAACTTTGCTAGGTACTTATACTCAGATTCTACTTCGTTAACCGCTGACAGCATTTGATTGAAAATATGTCTACCTTCTTCGGTTACCAAACCAAGCGATTGCATAACGTCAACCGCTTCAGAAAATGGATCGATGATTTTTGATTTGATGTCTTTCTGAATATCAAATACAATTTTTCGGGGAATCGTGTTTTCATTCAAATATTTCAGGTTGAAGTCTATAGATGCATGCTGCATTTTCTGAAGCAGAACATTCAATTCGGTCCTATATAACAGGTCTTCTTCTAATCGGAGACTTGGAGCATTGATTTCTTTCGGTTCACTTGGGGTATGGCTTGTAGTTGGGTCGTTTTCGGCGTATGCAGTGGTAAAATTGGTTGGTTCGGTAGTGGATGACTGCGTTGATGACTGCTCGATTGATTCGGCGATTCCAGTACATGGTGTTTCGTTGAAATGCGTTTTGAAATGACGTAAAAACGAGGACTTCACGTTGAACTTTCTGGTACATTTTCCTGAATTACATTCGTAAACTTTGAGACTTCCGTGGTATTTATTTAAGTGATCATATAACCGTTCAATCGAGCTATTTTTCCAATTACATCGTGGAACTATGCAGTGGATCATATTGCAGATCAGTTGTTTGACGAAATCGATGAGCAAAGGGCAGCGATATGAATTTGATCCGCTGGGGCGTCAAAGCCGTAGAGGAACGTAGCCAGCAGATTCCAAATCAAAGATGATTGTCGTGGAAACGGAATGTCGTAGGTTTTGAACAGCTTCACGCAAACGTCAAGTGCTTTCTGCAGATTTGGCAATTTATACGCCACTACATTGTTCCAGACTGAGAATCCTTCCGGATGTTTTGGATCACTTCCATGAACAACGATGAAAGGCGTTGAGTCTATTCCCTTTTCACGACAGGAGTTGAAATATTTGTTCAAGGTTGTCCGTAGTTCCGCCAAATTGTCGACCTGTATTATCACGCTGTCACGGGACTCCACGATTGAAGGCTTCCAACGTCGCTTCTGCGCAAACGTCAGTACCGGGCTTGGCAGTATGTGAGCCAGCAGCAAAACTGTTATGAAACCTTGACCATCTAAAAAGAAAAGCTTATTACCAATTTATAAATTATTCATATGTTTTAATAAAACAATAATTACCAGTTGTTATATCCTGAGCCCTCAAATGATTAAGCAATTCCTTTCCTTCTGCATCGTTAACTTCAGCCTCCAATATTGGGAGGACCCCCGTGAGAAATTGATCCCAACGATCAAAAAGTAGCTTCTCCTTGTCTGGAAATCGCTGCTGGAAATCAATCTGTACCAGCTGATAGGCTTGATGATTGCGAAACACTGAGTACTCAGAGAGAATAGACGCAGCGGTTTTGCTGGTGTTCTTTGACAGTTCGTAAATTCTCAATCGGGCTGTTTGTTTCCATTTAGTCTTCAACTCCTCCCACTCATCCTGATTATGCACAATCCATTTCTTGGTCTGTTGATACTCTGAAACTAAATGCAGGTTATTGTTATTATGATTTTAGTAATAATTTTATTTCAATTGATAAAGATTTATTAGAAAAAGCTTTGAATGTTTGCGTCTCTCTTGAACTGATAAATTGGACAACTGTTTTAAACTAATATAAAATAACATAGCAAACATGAAAAGTGGATAGATCATTTGTGTACACACGCAATAAAAATAAACACTTAAGTGGCACACAGCATAAGCGTAGTGTCGCTGATGCTGGTCGTAGACGCGACTGCTCGATAATTAACAAATTTTTGCCTCGAGTACTTACTTTGTTCGTCGGTGATTTCCTCTGCTGATTGTCCTGCGTCACTTCCGGATGGCGGCGGCTGGAGGTTATTCACGCCGACTGGTTTGTAATTTATATTACGGTCGTACAATCTTCCCTTAGCCTGCTTCCTGATCTTAATCCTTCGGCCAACGCCGTCGGTGCTCCACGGGGATTGATACCACACTTCCTGTAAAGTAATGTGGTTATATTAATCTTAGGTAATAAACATCACCAAAAGAACTTACCTTCGGTTCACTCGGAAATAGTTTCGACAACTCAATCGCCCTTTGCTCCAGTTCGGAAGAGGTTAGCTTCGAAAAACGATCTTTGAATTCGTCCACCACAATCTGCGTAATCGATTTTTTATCAGTTCTGGTCAGAAACGGACTCTCGGCGTATTTGTTCAGGATTGCCTGGCCTTTTGCTGACGATCGGAGGAAATATGCGGCGGTACACGTTTCTCTCGATAATTCCGGTATAGCCG
This sequence comes from Aedes albopictus, assembly GCF_035046485.1. NCBI lineage: Eukaryota > Metazoa > Arthropoda > Insecta > Diptera > Culicidae > Aedes > Aedes albopictus. The sequence goes on from NC_085138.1 coordinate 279,439,520, forward strand.
GCGGCAGCGATACCGCAGGAGGATTTCCAGTTCCGGAGAGAAGAGGGAGATTCTGTGATAGAAGAAATTAATCCGATTGACTATTATTTCGGCATCTAGTACACATTACCTTCTGCTTTCTCCACTCGTTGAGGCCGTGTATAAACTTCGTCCTTTCCGCCAAGAAAGGCTGCGGAATAAGCTCTTCCACCTCCTGCCGCTCGATGATTCGCAGTGTGTCGATTGTGTACTGATTTGCTGAAAACAATATTGAATGTTTATTCTAATCTAGTTCAAACGATATAAACTTACCCAAAAAAGCGTTGATAATAGTATCCGACGAACCAAAACTTTCAAGTACTGCGATAAATTCTGCGGTTTCTTCGTCGAGGCTTTCAACCTCCACCAGCTCTTCGATTTTCGGTTCCGCGTTCGACATTTTTGTTTATTTGACTTGACAACTACAAGATGGCGGCCGTATTTTGCTTCCAATCTTATACACCGGAACAAATTTTAAAGTCGAAAATTAAAATTTATTGGTTTGAACAAAAGTTTTGTTGATTCTACAAAACTGCATTGTTGAAGCAATAATTGCGATCGGTTGAAATCATAATTAAAATGCAATTTTTGATTCAACTCGAATTTTTGTTGTTTCTAAAAAATGCATGCTTAGAAATAATAAAATATAGTATTTGTTTCAAAATGTACAAAAATAATTGATTCTAATCATTGTGTTCTTAGATTCGACCTTGTGATATTTTTCTGCGTGTAATGTTGGTCGTAATTTGCGGAATAATCCGAAGAGAAAATCGATTAAGAGAAATCGATCATTGTAGATACGCCTGTATGATACTAAACGCGAGACATCATTCTTCATAATTTTGCAAAACAAGTACACCGGAAGTTGTTTATTCACTATTTAGCCACCTGGATCCCTCGGGGAAGAGGACAGTCTTGGATTGTTTTGGGACCTTACGACATGTTAAACTTCAGAATTTTGCAAAACAAGTACACTGGAAGCTGATTAGGGGCTATTTTACATCTCTATTTCGCCTAAACATCTTTCCAAAAATTACTAATATTCATGAACACAAATAAAATGTTGCAACAATACTAAAAAAATATTAGGGGTACTCACTAAACAGATTAAATTGATGCGTAAGCCATGATTTTCTGCTTATTTGAAATGTTTCATGATTTTGCGAATGAAATAATCAAAGATTGCCTTGGTGATCGCGATGTTTAATCAGTTTAATCAGTTTACGCTGTTAAGTCAGGGCTGTTACACGTGGCGCGGATTTTGCGTTTTTCGCGATTTTTGCGTTTCGCGCGGATTTCGCGCGTTTTTGCTAATTTCGGCGCGGATTTTGCGGAAATCGTTATCAAATGCACTTACATTAAATATTTAGACATGAGGCTCAATCAATCAGTAAAAATATGTAATGAACATTTTCAAATTAGTTATGGGACTGGGCTTTATTGGTGATACTGAAAGCTATTTGTTTATGGAATTTGTTAAAGACGCCTATCGGAAATTTGGTAGTCACATTCAATAGAATCTCGTAAAGAAAATATTGATTTTGTAGACTGTGTCGTGACAAATCAATCTGATTGGTTTTCTGACACAGTATGTCGTCTAAATTCGGAAATTCCTAAAAAAAGATACAAGGTAAGACGCCCTGAAGATTTTTATTATTACATTCTCAGAAAATTCCATGGATAAAGCTTTGGAAAAACTAGCGATTTTTTTAACATGCTGGACTTTTTTCATTTATTATGGATGAGTTTAACGGAACTCACGAAATTCCTGAATCAGTTATTTGTGGATTTTATGTCGAATCGACTTTTTTGCTAAAATTATGATAGAATTAGGCTAGGCAAAATTCTACGCTCCATACATTTTTTTTAAATGTGTAACGAAAGTCTACGAGGGGGAGGGGGTGTCTGATATGGCCAAAATTTGGTCTACGTGGTTTATGAACAGCCCCTAAACAATCAAAGAACTATCGATTCAAAACTTTTTATTCCAATTTAAAAAAAAAATGGCCTGTTTACAACATTTTTCAATGATTGTTTGATGTATAAGTTATCATCTAAAGCATAGATTAATAATACTTCAAAATCAATTTATAATTAGAAATGCTCTTCATCTAGAGTGTAACAAATGTTTGGCTTTTTATGAACTTCAGTCATCAAAACCATATGTTTTTGTGCTTGCGCGCTTTTGATAACCTCGGCGCGGATTTCACATGGCTTGGCGCGGATTTTGCGGTTTCCAAATCGACACTTTTGTAACAGCCCTGTAAGTGAATCCCCCTATTGTAAAGAAATATTTTTGGACCGGTAAAATAAGCCAGAGCATAAAGTAATCCGCTAATGCTTATGGAAGTGGTGAAAATATCTTATCTATCTGGTGGATCTATCTGAATTAGACAAAATATCCGATAGAAAAACAAAAGACAGTCCATGGTTTATGTACAGTACTGGCCAAAATTATAGGCAGTGGTGATGATACGATGTTTAGGTGGATGAATCTCCCTCTGAGATAGCTTTATTCAAATGCAATAATTTTTGTATTATTGTTTATTGACTACGTAATAACAATACAACGTTTCTTACTTCAAACGATTATCAATGAAGAAAATAAAATCAAAATATTGAAATTGGTCAAAAACTACCTGGCCAAAATTATAGGCACTATGTGAACCTGCTAAAGACAGTGTGATATCTTATTTCTGTAACTACTTGAAATTGAGGTTATAATACTTCCTCGAGCTTTCAATGTTCTTTTGACACGGTTTGGAATCGGGATCACTAGTTTAGGCCATTGGCGTTTGGTGTATTTTGATCAAATACCTATGAAGGCTCCAACGAGTACCTGGCAATTTTTAGTTTGATAATTTTACAACTGATGATCAATATTCTTCAAGTGTTCTCAATACGGTTGTTGTCTAGGCTAGTTGGCGATTACGCTGGGACAGGAAATTCATGGCTTTGAAACCAAAGAATTGATATTTCAACATGTGATATGAATCATTGTCTTGCTGGAAGTACCATTTATCACCATTATAACTAAAGTTTTCATCAAAGTGTTTATCTTAGACAATAGATAGGGTGATGATATATCTTTTGGCATTCAGCATACCCTTATATAAAATCAGGGGATCAATATTTTGTGCAGAAAATATATACCCACACACTATTACTACTCCACCTCTTTGCAATCGTACTTGGATGCTAAGTGGTATATGGCGTTATTCTACTCTCCACCTAACAGACACCCCATATTCCAGTGAATTTCCTCAAAAGCAATAAAATCAATCAAAACAACATGATACCATTGTATTTTGTTCCAATAGACATATTTTCGGCTCCATTCGAGGCGTTGGTAATCTGTTTGTTGTATCGAACTGGACACCGCTTTTTTGAGTACCGTAATCCGGGGTAACATTGATCAGAATTTTCGATCTTTCTTGAATAATTCTCTTGTTAAAGCAAATGTTACATGTATTATATTTTTAAAAGAAGTACTGGCCCTCTGAGATTGTGTTAAGCTACTCGAAAAAGTATTGTAAAACTTTAAAACATGTTTAAATAGGTTTTTAAATCAAATTTTTGATTGTGTTGATTTGGGGTAACATTGATCATGTCAGTGATCAATGTTCATTTGTGTTGAAAATACCCTTACTTACTAAATTCAGGGTCGCTGATTTCGAATATGTTGTCCAAATTCTTACAAATAATGTACTTTTTAAGTTATTTTAGGATTAACATCTTCTAAACCACGAATACCGCCTAAAGGTAGGCAATGGCTTAAGGAATTGATAGCCGACTTTTAATAAATCGTATATTTTACTGAAAAATAGCATTTTCATAAAAGTTTCGTTTATTAAATCCAACTCTAGGATATCATATTGAAGTAATACAGTGATTTCGAACCTCATATTATATCTAGTATTCACGCCAAGCATGAATGTTTGACAGTGTATCTCATTGCGTTACGAAACACAGTTATGGAAAAATCGATTTAATTCAATGTTTATGAAATTCAATTTTCATAAATTGCATGTCATTTAATAGCTAAATGATAGCAGATTACGATATACCATTTCATAGTAGAAACTGATTCAAAGTAAAATGCTTGTTTGAACATTTCATGAGGTGGGTCAAGCCGATCAATGTTACCCCACTGATCAATGATACCCCGGATTACGGTAGTTCTATAACTTACAACGACAAGTGGGACTATGGATACAAACAGTGTGTAAGACTGAAATTCTTCAATAAAAGCTGGACTGCCGGTTTCATAGAAAGGTAGACTGAATGCCATTTGGTATGTCAGAACCATTTTCAATGTTCGCGAGAAATATCTCAATTAGAACTTTGGTCGTAATGATGGCTACATGTATTACGAACAAGCCAACGCTTCACCTCACTATTCAAAATAATAAATTTTAATGCCACACAATCAAAACTAATCCATTACAATGCCTAGGAGTTCCGATTCTGGATGGGTTGCCCACTTATCCAAACTTAAAATCATTTAGACACGGTTGGAGGACATTTACTGTTAACTTCAAATTTATAAACTAGAAATCACAAGAATCTCGATATACCCGTCATGGACATTTTATAAAACACACCAAAAAATAAACTCATAAATTAGTGATCTCGATTCTAAACCGTACTAACAGTTCTGCTAAACAGAATATTTGAGAATCCTGATGATTTTTATTATTAACGTCTGAGATAGAACATCAAACTTTCTTAAGAAGGTCTTAAGTGCCTATAATTTTGGCCAGACAATTTTCGACCAAATTCAAGAATTAAATTCGTTCTCTTTCGTTAAGTTTCACCTCATGTTGGAAACAATGCAATTATATTTTGTGATCAATAAACAATAATACCAAAATTATTGCATTTGAATAAAGCTATTTCAAAGGGAGATTTATCAACCTAAACATCGTATCACAATCACTGCCTATAATTTTGGCCAGTACTGTACATCGCGGCGCGGGAACAGCGTTTCCACGATTCTTTGCAGCATCTCGGGTGAGCGTTCTGGGGGTGCTGACGCTCCCTTCGCTTCGGCCATGACTACTCTGTAGGCATCTCCCCAGCATGACGCATTGGCTGCCTGGCAGAAATTTTCGACGCGTGTTTTAATCTCTTTGTTCAGTGCCAGTTTAGCCTCCCTGTAGGCCTCACCTCTTTCCGCTCTACCCTCATCGGTACGAGCTCTTCGTATCCTTCTCCTAGCTCTTAGGCAGGATGCTCGGAGCTCCACGATTTCTGGACACCACCAGTATACCGGGTTCTGTCCATTTCTGAGTAGCGCCTAGGCATTGCGGCGTCGCACGCACGGCTTAGAGTTCCGACTGGTCTTCACTGTAGAGTTCTCCATAAGCAGTCTCTCGACAAATGCCGCCCTATCGAAGCATGTGGACAGCCATCCTTGATAACTGTCGATGACCTTAGGCTGTGTCCTTTTTCCTCCGTGTTCAATATTTTATCGTACCGCCAAAAGGTCAACTGGGTCATTACCAAGATTTGGGAGGAGGAAGTGTTCCCGGAGAAATGGATGGAAGGTATCGTGTGTCCCATCCATAAAAAGGGCGACAAGTTGGATTGCGGGAACTACCACGCGATCACACTACTGAGCGCTGCCTACATGGTACTCTCTCAAATTTTATGCCGCCGTCTATCACCGATTGCAAGAGAGTTCGTGGGGCAATATCAGGCTGGATTCATGGGTGAACGCGCTATAACGGACCAGAGGTTCGCCATCCGCCAGGTGTTGCAGAAATGTCGCGAATACAACGTGCCCACACATCACTTGTTCGTCGATTTCAAATCGGCGTATGATACAATCGATCGAGAAGAGCTATGGCAGATTATGCACGAATACGGATTCCCGGATAAACTTATGATTAATCAAGGCAACGGTGGATCGAGTGATGGGCACTCGTGCCCCCCCCCCCCCCTGACCGAGCAACTATATTCTAACTTAACCGAAAAACTTAGATGATCAGAGCTGTTTTTGACTAATAAAAATAAAATTCTCCTGCATCCTCGTATTTTTTTAATGTATGCAGGAATTCCTTCGGAAATTCTAGGAGGAATATCTTCGAAAATTCCTGAAGGTATTCCTTCGAAAATAACTGGAGGAATTCCTTTGGAAATTCCTGAAGGAATTCCATCCTACATTCCTGGTGGAATCCCTTCGCAAATTCCCGGAAGAATTCCATCGGAAATTCCTGAAGAATTCCTTCGGGAAATCCTGGAGCAATTCCTTCGGAAATTCCTTGGGAAAATATGAATACCTTCGGAGATTCCTGGAGGAATTCTTTCAGAAATCCATAGAAAAATTCGTGAGGAAATCCTTAGGTGAATTCCTTACGAAATTCCTGGACAAAATAATTCCAAACTCCCTGGAGGAATGCTTTCGGAAATTGCTGAAGGAATATCATTGGAAATTCCTGGAAGAATTCCTTCGGAAAGTCCTGGAGGAATTCTTTCGGAAAGTCATGCAGGATTTTTTTTCGGAAATACTTTTTGGATTTTTTTTTGGAAATTCTTGCAGGAATTCCGTCGGAAATTCCTAGCGGAATTTCTGGGGGAATTCCTTCGGAAATTCCTGGAGGAATTCTTTCAGAAATTTCGGGAGGAATTCCTTCGGAAATTGCTGGACGAATTCCTTTGGAATTCCAGGAGGAGTTCCATTAGGAATTCCTGGAGGAATTCTTTCGGAAATTCCGGGAGGAATTCCTTCGGAAATTGCTGGACGAATTTCATTGGAAATTCCAGGAGGAATTCCTTTGGAAATTCCTGCAATAATTTCTTCGGCAATGACTGGAGGAATTCCTTCGGAAATTCCTGGAGGAATTCCTTCAGAAATTCCTGGAGGAATTCCTGGAGGATTTTTTTCGGAAATTCTTTTTAGATGTTTTTTTGTAAATTCCTGGAGGAATACCGTCGGAAATTCCTAGCAGAATTCTTTCGGAAAATCCTGGAGGAATTCTTTGGGAAATCCTGGAGGAATTCCTTCGGAAATTCCATTAGGAATTCCTTCAAAAAATTCCTGGAGGAATTCTTTCAGAAATTTCGGGAGGAATTCCTTCGGAAATTGCTGGACGAATTCCTTTGGAGATTCCCGGAGGAATTCATTCGGAAACTCCAGGAGAAATTCCTTTAGGAATTCCTGGAGGAATTCTTTCGGAAATTCCTGAAGAAATTCCATCGGAAATTGCTGGACGAATTTAATTGGAAATTCCTTCCAAAATTCTTGGAGGAATCCCTTCGCAAAATCCTGGAAGAATTCCTTCGGAAATTTCTGGAGAAATTCCATTGGAAATTCCTGAAGGACTTCGTTCGGAAATTACTGAAGGAATTCCATCGAAAATTCCTTGGCGAGGTTTTTCGAAAAATCTTCGATGAATACTTTCGAAAATTTCTGGAGGAATTCTTTCAGAAATTCCGGGAGGAATTCCTTCAGAGATTGCTGGACGAATTCCTTTGGAGATTCCTGGAGGAATTCATTCGGAAATTCCAGAAAGAATTTCTTTAGGAATTCCTGGAGGAATTCTTTCGGAATTTCCGGGAGGAATTGCTTCGGAAATTCCTGAAGCAATTCTTTCAAAAATTCCTAGAGGAATTCCTTAAAAAAATTCCAGAAGGAATTCCTTCCAAAACTCTTGGAGGAATCCCTTCGCAAATTCCTGGAAGAGTTCCTTAGGAAATTTCTGGAGGAATTCCTTCGGAAATTCCTTGGGGAGTTCCCTCGAAAAATCTTGGATGAATACCTCCGGAAATTTGTGGAGGAATTCTTTCAGAAATCTATAGAGAAATTCTTGGATGAATTCCTTAGGACATTCCTGGAAAAAAAAATCATTCTAAACTTCTTAGAGGAATGCCTTTTATGATTCCTGGAGGAATTCCTTCGGAAATTACTGGACGAATTCCTTTGGAAATTCCAGGAGGAATTCCTTCGGAAAATGCTGGAATAATTTCTTCGGAAATTACTGGAAGAATTCATTCGGAAATTCCTGGAGGTACTCCTTTGGAAATTCCTGGAGAATTTTTTTCGGAAAGTCTTTTTGGATTTTATTTTTGGAAATTTCAAGAGGAATTCCTTTAAAAATTCCTGAATTAATTCTTTCGAAAATTCCGGGAGGAATTCCTTCGGAAATTGCTGGACGATTTCGTTTGAAGATTCATGGAGGAATTCCTTTGGAAATTCCTGCAGGAATTCTTTCGGTATTTCTTGCGGGAATTTCTTCGGAAATTCCTGGAGAAATCCTTCCGGAATCTCTTGAATGCATTCCTTCTGAAATTCGTGGAGCAATTATTTCGGAAATTCCTGGAGGAATTCCTTCGGAAATTCTTGGAGGGATTTCTTTAAAAATTCCCGGAGGAATTCCATTGGAAATTCCTTCGGAAATTCCTGGAGAAACTCTTTTGGAAATTCCTGAAGGATTTTGTTTGGAAATTCCAGGAAGAATTCCTTCAGAAATTCCAGGAGAAATTCTGTTGAAAGTTCGTGCAGAAATTCCTTTGGATATTTCCAAAGGAATTTCTCCATGAAATTCCTATGTAATTCCACCAGGAATTTTGCGAAGGAATCCCTTCAGGATTTTCCGAATGAATTCCTCCATGTAGTTCTGAGAGAATTCCTCCAGGAGTTTCCGTGGCAATTCCTCCAGGAATTTCGGAGGGATATCCTCCAGGAATTTCCGAAGGAATTCTTCCAGGAATTTTCAAGGGAATTCCTCTTGGAATTTTCAAAGGATTTCCTCCTGGAATTTCCGAAGGAATTCCTTCCTGAATGTCCGAAGAAATCCCTCCATGAATTTTCGAAGGAATTCCTCCATGAATTGCCGAACAAATTCCTCCAGGAATTTTGCCAAGGAATTTCTAAAAGATTTTCCGAAGGGATGCCTCCATGAATTTCCGAAGGAATTCCTCCAGAAATTTTCCGACGGAATTCCTCTACGAATTTCCGAAGAAATTCCTCGAGGATTTTCCGGAGGAATTCCTCCAAGAATTTCCCAAGAAATTCTTCTAGGAATTTTCAAAGGCATTCCTCTTGGAATTTTTAAAGGATGTCCTCCTGGAATTTCCGAAGGAATGCCTCCATGAATGTCCGAATGAATTCCTCCAGGAATTTTGCGAAGGAATTTCTAAAGAATTTTCCGAAGGAATTCCTACATGAATTTCCAAAGGAATTCCTCCAGAAATTTTCCGACGGAATCCCTCCACGAATTTCCGAAGGAATTCCTCCAGGAAATACTGAAGGAATTCCTCCATGAATTTCCGAAGGAATTCCTCCAGGAAATACCGAAGGAATTCCTCCATGAATTTCCGAAGGAATTCCTCCAGGAATTTTGCGAAGGAAATCCTAAAGCATTTTCCGAAGGAGTTCCTCCATGAATTTCCGAAGGAATTGCTCCAGAAATTTTCCGAATGAATTCATTCACAAATTTCTGAAGAAATTCCTCCAAGAATTTTCAAAGGAATTCCTCCAGGAATTTCCTGAGAAATTCCTCCATGAATGTCCGGATGAATTTCTTCAGAAATTTCCGGAGGAAATCCTACAGGAATTTTCAAAGAAATTATTTCTGCAATTACCGAAAGAATTCCTCCTGGAATTTCCGAAGTAATTCCTTCATAAATTTCCGAAGGAACTCCTTCAGGAAATTCCGAAGGAAATCTTCCAGCAATTTCCGAAGGAATTCCTCCTGGAATTTCCGAGGGAATTCTTGCAGTAATTTCCGGTGGAATTCCTCCAGGGATTTTCAAAGGAATTTCACGTGGAATTTTCAAAGGATTTCCTGCCGGAATTTCCGAAGGAATTCTCTCATGAATGTCCGAAAGAATTCCACCAGGAATTTTCGAAAGAATTTCTCCAGGAATTCCTTCACGAATTTCCGAAGGAGTTCCTCCATAAATTTTAGAAGGAATTCCTCCAGGACTTTTGGAGGAATCGCTCAAGGATTTCCTCAAGGAATTCCTGCATGAATTTCCGAAGGAATTCCTCCAGAAATTTCTCCAGGTATTTCCGAAGGAATTACTCCAGCAATTTCCGAAGAAATTTCTCCAGGAATTCCCGAAGGAAATCCTCCACGAATTCTCGAAGGAATTCCTCCAAGAATTTCCGAGGGAATTCCTCCAGGATTTTCCCGAAGAATTCCTCCATGAGTTTCCGGAGGAGTTTGTCCAGGAATTTCCGTAGGAATTCCTCCAGGAATTTTCAAAGGATTTTCTCCTGAATTTCCGAAGGAATTCCTCTACGAATTTCCAAAGAAATCCCTCCCGGAATTTCCAAAGAAATTTCTTATGGATTTGCCTTGAAATACCTCCAAAAATTTCCGAATGAATTCCTCCAAAAATTTTTGACGGTTGTCCTCAAAAAATTTCCTTAGGGTTTCCTCACTTAATCCCTAAACGTGTTTCTGAAGGAATGTTTGAAGAAGTTTCTCAAATTTTCGTAGGAGTTCCGCAATACATTTTTCAAGGAATTTCTTGAGGAATTTCCGAAGAAACTTCTCAAGCATCTTTCGCTGGAATTCCTTGAGGAATTTCGTAAAGATTTATAAAAAATACCGAAAAAAATCCTCAACGAACTTGTCAAACAATTTATCACGAAATTTCCGAAGGTATTCCATAAGACATTTCAGACATATGTCAAAAAAAATTCCAAACGAACTCCTTTAACAATTTCCGAATTTTCCTTATCTAGGTTTTTTTAAAGGAATTCTTCAAAGAATTTCCGAATGAGTTCCTCTAGGAAATAAAAAATCACAAAAAGCATTTCTTCATGAATTTCCGAAATATTTTTTCAAGGAAGTTTTGAAAGATTTTTAAAGAATTTCCTTATGAAATTTCAGAAGGGATATCTTATGAGACTTTTAGTGGAATTTTTTTCAATACTTTCGAAAGAATTGCTTCAGGAATTTGGGAAGGAATTCTCACAGAAATTTCCGGATGAATTCCTCCAAGAATTTTTGAAGGTATTCCTCAAGGAATGTTCGGAAGAATTCCTCACGAAAACTCCGAAGGAGTTCCTCAAGGAGTATTCCAAATCTATTTCAAAGAAATTCCTCAAGGAATTCCCGAAGAATCTTCTAAAGGAAATCTTAGAAGAACTCTCGAAGGAATGTCTTATGGAATTTCTCAAGGAGCTTTAGAAATGAAGAAATTCCTCAAGAAACTTCTGAAGAATTTGTCAAGGAATTTCCGGTGGAATTCCTCAAGGATTTTCGAAATAAATTCCTGAAATTATTTTTTAATTGATTCCTTTAAAAATTTCCGAATGCATTCCTCTAGCAACTTCCAAAGATATTCCTCCATGAATTTCCGAAGGAATTCCTTTAGAAATTTGCAAAGATTTTTTTCCGGTAATTCCGAAGGAATTCATTAAAGGATTTTTCGAAGAGATTTCTCCAAAAATTTATTAAGGTATTCCTCAAGAAAAGAAATCTTAGTTTGATTGGAATTTTTGAAAGAATTTCCGGAGAAATTCTTAAAGTATTTTCTGGAGCTTCTCAAACGGATTTCTGGTGGAATTAAGATTGTAAAGAATTACTGAAGAAATTCTCAAAAGAATGCATGGTGAAATTCGCAATAAAACTTCTGGAGGAATTATTGAAGAAATTTCTGAAGGTATTCCCAACGGAATTACTGCAAGTTTTCCGAAGGCAATTTCTGCTGGAATATCTACATTAAAATAACCTGGAAAAATATTAAAGAAATTTCTGGAGAAACTGCTGGATAAATTCAAATTCATGATGGCATTTGTTAAGAAATTCCTGAAGCAATATCTTGAGGGATTTCTCAGGATTATAATCATATGTATGTGATTCTTCCATTGAACCATTTCTGTTAATCATCCATATTTCATACTTCACTTTTATTTTTTTTTAATGATGAAGTATATTTGAACTCCTTGTTACTGCAAAGGGGTTTTCAGTGTAAGGGTGCTCGCCCTCCCCTGGCCGAAAATCTGGCTACGCCCTTGGTGTTGTGTACCATCTACGGCGGAGTGCAGATGGAAGACGGGACTTGGAGAAGGCGAATGAACCATGAGCTGCATCAGCTGCTGAGAGAATCAACCATCGTCCATACCGCGAAAATTTGGAGGCTACGGTGGGCGGGTCACGTCATCAGGATGTCGGATAGCAACCCGACTAAAATGTTTCTCGAGAGTCATCCGACCGGCACAAGAAGACGTGGAGCGCAGCGAGCTAGGTGGGTTGACCAAGTGGAGGACGATCTGCGAACCCTACGCAGTATGCGAAACTGGAGACAAACAGCCATGGACCGAGTGGAATGGAGACGACTACTATGTACAGCAGAGGCCACCCAGGCCTTAGCCTGATCGGTAAGTACGTGAGAAGGTCAACTGCGTTTCCGACTCGGTAAACACTTACTAAGGAAACTGACTTCAGAATCCTGAATCTTCAGGACGTTCTGTTGTTCTTGTAAGGAGCTGTAGGCTCTCTTTACTGTTTATGTGTTATTATAGTGCCCTTTTGAAACAATTGTGGTACGCTTAACGCATAAAGACGATCCTATTCCCTTG
>NC_085138.1:279452578-279502578 GCF_035046485.1 Aedes albopictus
TATTTCCGATTTATCTAGGTTGTCAAAAATAGAAATCGAAAGTTAAAGAACAGTTCTTTTAAATAAGGATAAATAATTGTTGTTTTGTTGGGCAATCTAAAAGTTCTGGAGTGCCAAAGTTGAGTCATTTGTATGGAGATTTCACTTTTTAGCGCTCCGTCCCGAAAGGGATATGAAAAAAATCGATATCTTTACTTTAAAACAACGGCGAACGGCGCAGATTACTTTAAGGAGTTAAGCTTAATCGATTGAAAAACATCTGATAAACATGATGAAATCAAAATCAAAATATACGTATTATTCAGCTATTTTTTCCTGCTCGGGTAGAACAATCAAAATTACACACGTCTTCGTCATCGTAGATAAAAAAAGACAAATGACATATTATTATCTATGACAATTAAAGTTGAAGAGCTTGATAGCTAGTTAGTGCTATATTGAATTGTGGGCGAAAAACACAGGACAGCGGAGGCGTATAGATGGTGGTAGTACTAGATTACCGAACCAACATACCAACGACAAAACTAAGACAACACTACAGGCAGAATATTTTTGGACAGCTAAAAATAATTCTTTATCCCTGATGAAGATCTTAATTGGGATCGAAACGTTGGAGCCAAGAAAATAAATTCGTAGGCTTAATTTATAAGTAGTTTCCAGTACCTTTTTTGAACGCAAATCGGCTTCAAGAGATTTTTTTCGATCAAAAAAGTAATTTATTGTGGAAAAACTCACTTATTCCAAAAGTCATTGTTTACATTCAGGCGTTCAAGGGAGTAATTTCAGAATTTAGTCCTCCTTGTGTATTAGGGTCATTTTATATCCAAACTAACATTACGTCAGCGAGCTGTTCCCATCGTAATGCATTAACCTTCCTTTTGCATCACGTTGGCAGCAGCTCACTGGCGTAGTGTACCCGAGCAAAGACGGATAACTAAGTAAGTGATATCACTTTGATAACAAACTATCTTATCGGTGTTATCATGTTGTTATTTTTGTTATCATCTTTTCCAATTGATGATAATCAGATGAGAGCAAATTTTGTTATCAATAATTTTTGGTCTATCGCAATAACATAAAAATATTAAATGATAACAAAATATGTTATCAGTTTCCAAACGCACATTTCAAAGCTTTCCCAAGACTGAGGGTCTGGTGGACTTCGAATCTAAAAATAGATTCTGCTTTCCATCTTCAATGCGACTGCAGTACGAAAATGTAGCCTTCAACCACTCTCCCTCTCACTGAGTCCCTTTGGTACAGGGGTATCAGATGTGACCGGTAATCACTCGATCAGGATTCGAGACCCACTAGGTGCAATAGTTGAAAACATGAATTACACAGCGTAACAAAAATTAACTTTTGGTCTGTCTCAAGAGCAAACTTATGTTTCTCTGACAGATTTTGGGCGGCTGAATTAACTTTTGGTCTGTCTCAAGAGCAAACTTATGTTTCACTGACAGATTTTGGGCCGCTGAATCCGAATCCGGGCTCAGATTTGCTCCAACACGTCACAATTTTGAGATATACCTCAATTTATAGGGCAAAATATGCGATTTTGGACTTTTTTGACTGCAAGTTATTAAGCATGGAAATATTTTTTTTAATCAATCAAGAGGTTAATTGGTCAATTAACATCTAAATTAACGACTCATGCTAAATATTTTGTTTTATCATATCGAATTTGATAGTTTTAATCGATTTATGTTAGGTACGATATTTCCCATACAAGACAACCTCCAAAAGTTGCATGCAAGTTTTCATACTTACATAAAAAGCTTAAATCTATCAAATTTGATTTGGTAAAACGAAATATTTTGCATGATTCGTTAATTTAGATGTTAATTGACCAATTAACCTTTTGGTTGCTTAAAAAAAATATTTCCATGCTTAATGGCTTGCAGTCAAAAAAGCCCAAAATCGCATATTTTGCCCTATAAATTAAGGTATAGCTCAAAATTGTGACGTGTTGGAGCAAATCTGAGCCCGGATTCGGATTCAGCGGCCCAAAATCCTTCGGAGACGCATAAGTTTGCTCTTGAGACAAAAAAATGTTGCGCTGTGTTATAGTTATAAGAAACTTTTTTCAACTGATAACTATGTCGGTAAAGTAGATTTTTACTATTTTGGTCGGTAAAATAACTCTAAATGATAACCAAATGATAACAACACCTGTTATCCAATCAGCTGTATTTCATGTTGATAACTAAATGTAATATTGAATAAAATACTATATAACACAATTAGTTATCAACTTGAACTCAATGATAACTTAACTTCTTATCATTTTGGTATTCATGGAGTAAATTTGGGTTATCATTTTTGTTATGTTGGCTTTTAATTCAACCTAATTGATAACAAATTCAATTATCAAACGAATGATAACCAGATAACAGAACTTGTTATCATTTTGTTACCCGCCTTTGCTCGGGTACGATTTGGGTCAAAATGACCCTAATGCCAAAGGAGGGTTAAAAAGGTTATTTCTGCCTTTTACCAGTTAATGGCCGTTCACACCCAAATCCGGAAACACAAAAAATATTCTAGAAAAACAACAGCATGTTTTTGATCCATTACAAATGTAATACTCAACGGAACAGCATATTGACTTATATGTATTTGATTCCATAAGCTGCTGCATGGACTTTCTTATTTACAACTTTCGTAAAGATTTGCACGGCGAACTTGTCGATTTTGTTCTAACCAATATGTCACTTAGAACGAATTTATTGGATCGTTGACACCTTTCCACTGATTTTTGAGGTCTTTCTTCACCATAGTGCAGTGTATTTCAATTGCACGATTTGGTGGATAACAATCCTTGCTTACATAACACTAGTTTACAAAATAAAACGAAAGTCGTGAACTTCTGTCAACGACCAAAATTTTTGAAGCACAATTTAGTGCTGATTTCGAAACCGACCTTCAAAAAGTTTTAAGTAGAACAGTTTATGAGTTATAGCTCAATATCGAGCTTTACATCTTTTCAAAATATGTAATTTACTGAAATTCAAATATATTGCGTTTTGTTCAACCAATTTTAAATCTTTTTCCATAAATTGAAAGCTGAATACAATACCATTCGATCATCTGAATACAGGTTTTGCGTCAGATTGATGAATTTCAAGATATTGGCGAGTTTTGGGGACGATCTCCTTAAATTTTAGCAAAATTCCCAAAATTTTTCAAAGAAATGTATTTTTTTCAATAAGAAAAAAACAATTTAAAAATTCTTTCTCGACGTGTATTTGACACATCATATGTAGGCGAGTTACAATAAAAATTTCAGCTCAATCGGAGCATTGATTACGGAGAATGAGATGTTTGAAGTAAGCGACTTTGCTTAAAAATAGAACAAAAATCGATTTCAAATCATCAACCTTATATGGAAACTCGAAAAAATTTCCGCTCTACTGTAATTTTTTTCCTTCTCGTTTTCGAACTCAGGGCATGATTCTACACCAAAAATGATCATCAGCTTACCGAGTTCAAAAATGCTGTAAACTAGTGTAATCAACGTTGTTTTGATTTGATCGTACCAAGTAATTGTATCTTCAACGTAATGGAAACTGACCAAATCTGACCAGAACAATGTCACATGTTTTTTTTTGTTCAGCAAACGTAAGAGACGCTTTGGGAGGCATTTTTCCGAAAAAAAAATCACAGCGTACATGTTGTTACAAAAATCTGAGGTTTTAGCTCACTCAAACACATTTCTTGCAATACTTAATATCTTTCAGGGAAGTTGGTTTTAAATCTTCGATATTCGAACTTTTTGAGGCAATAGTTTCATCATCCATTACAACTCAACGAAATTTTGTGAGAAGTTGTCAATAAAGAATACGGATTTTCCAAGCGTTTGTGCAAAATACATTTCCTGCGTTCTAACTCAGATGGCGCCATCATGAATACTAATGGCAATTTGTAGAACAATGTTTTTTTTTACGTTCGTCTATGTATCGGTCTTGAGCATAGGAAGTTTCATCTTATTCCGTGGTAATTTGACTAAGAAACAGGATCAATACTTTGTCCGGATTTTGGTGTGAACGGCCTTTAAGTTCATTAGTTTTAAGAAACTTGTGAATGTTGTGCGGCTTCAGAAAATCAAAATTAAGTGGAGAATGCAGTTTTTAATTGTATGTTGTTAAATTTCACCCTAAAATGGCATATTCATTTGACTTCGTTAAAGTTATAAAGCTTTAAGTTTGATGATAAAATTTAGTGAACGGAATTCTGTATCGTAGTTTTACGGAAATCAACCCAATATGTATTATTTTGCAGAAATTGCTTTTTAAATATTTGAAATTGACTTAATCATACCTGCAAAAGTTGTTTCAAACAGATCAATTTGACCCCGAATCACGGTACCTAAATGAGCGACATTTGATAACAGCAAAGGTTACAAACTGTTATCAAAACCAAAAAATACCCGTACATTCGCAACCCGAACGGCTCTATGTCCTGCTCGATGAGTCATCCGAGACCATTCAGATAATATGAACACCTACAGAAAGGACAAATTCCCCTACTAACCCTTAACGATAACACAGTGTACACGACTCAACCAACAATGAATGCGAACGAGCTCCAAAATCGACAAAAACATTAATACTCCGATGCTGGCTGACAATGTCCACGAGTTCCTTCGACAAACAATGGATTTTAGGCTGGTTCAGATTTGATAGAGAGACAGATTTTGAACATGGGCAACGCAAAGTTTCAATGTCATAGCTTCCCAAACATCGTCTTTCAACTACCAGGAACTGTAGTCATCGGCCTAATTTGCAAGAGTAAAATTTCATCCAACACCGAACTAGACCAGTCTAAATGGATAAAGTTGGGTATGGGTATGCACAAAGATATCAACATATACATATTAGATATATATACCTTACATTGTGACCGAGGAACGGTCCACTCGGTCGCGTCGCAAAGTCGCGAGAAGCAGGCATTAAAAAGAAACCTAAGAGCTTCAATAATGCAATATATGTGTGTGACGCTGTAAAAAAGGACCCACTTCTCCATCTCCACCCACTCGCCACGTGCATTAGATGGTATTTGCTACAGTTTTACTGGTTTGCAACAACTACCGTAGGGTGCTGTAATTGAATACGCAATTTTAAATTGAATATTCAGATTTTTTTTTCAACTGCGAATTATATTTTATTGACTTCCTTGAATACGCACATTGCCATGCAAAAACTTCAAATATCTGTATAAAATGCATAAAAAACTCAGAAACATCTGAGACGCAATGCTTCACGATGTAGCAACTAAGCACGGATGACTCGAAATGGGGACGACGAGCGGAGCCATAGGTACCTTCTTCGCGGTTCACTTGAGACCATAGCCAGCCACTACTGACTGGTGCAGCAGCAGATGAAAACATCTAGGACATGGTGGGTACCGACAGATCTATGTTATTGTAGGGCAGCAGATGTTGGACCGAAGGGAGCTTTCATGTAGCGGGAGGATAATTAGAAATGGAATATGGAACGACGACGGTTTTGTTTGTGAAAAAAAGCGATATGGGGTTGGTTGTGATCATGTTGTAAATGGACAAAGACGACAATGGTACCAAGGAGAAAGT
Source organism: Aedes albopictus (assembly GCF_035046485.1). Lineage (NCBI taxonomy): Eukaryota > Metazoa > Arthropoda > Insecta > Diptera > Culicidae > Aedes > Aedes albopictus. Next base: position 279,458,169 of record NC_085138.1, read on the forward strand.
AGGAATGGATGTAAGTGTCAATGTGATGTATAACGCTAATTATATTAAAAACCCTAATTAAGCCACCTAGCGGTGATGGCGCCTTTCTCGTGCCTACGAAAACCAATTTCATCAACACTCAAGTGATATGTTGATACATATCGCACTTTCATACGTTTAACAAAACTTCTTTTCATGACACCATAATCATATCGTTTATCTGGCTTTTGATGTTTGAGCTTTGAACTCTTAAAAAAAACCGCTACTTTGAATTTTGAGCCGCCATTTTGGTCTCCAGACTTTTTCCCCATACCAGGTAAAGGGTGATACGGTCAAAATTTGGTCACACAATTGGTTCCATAACTTGATACTGCGTACACCAAAACAGCTGATTTTTGGACCAGTAATGGTACATTATATGTAGCTTATACCATAAAATTTTCATCAAAATCGGTTTAGTATGTGCGGAGATATTGTGAATCCTGAAAACTGCAATTTTAAAATGTTGTACAAGGAGGATTAAAAAATAAGAACACATTTTTACTCTTTTATTTATAGAGCAAGAAATATTGAACCAATTTCAATGACAATTTTTCTGTATGTAAAGTATACATATCAAAATGTTGTGTAAAAATTTCATTTAATTTGATCCAGCCATTACAAAGTTATATTTGTTTAAGTGGTCAAATTTTGTCAAATTTTGTTAAGTCAAGCCAAATTTTGGTCACACATTTTTTTTCATAACTTTAGACTGCGTACACCAAAACAGCTGATTTTTGGATCAGTAATGGTCCATTATATGTAGCTTGTACCATAAAATTTTCATCAAAATCGGTCCAGTATTTGCGGAGATATTGTTGAACCCTGAGATCTGCAATTTTAATTTTTTTTTTCACAAATAAGAACACATTTTTACTGTTTTATTTATAGAGCCAGAAATACTTAACCGATTTCAATGAAAATTTTTCTGTATGTGAAGTATGCATATCAAAATGTTGTGTAAAAATTTCATTCAGTTTGATCGAGCCGTTACAAAGTTATATTTGCTTAAGTGGCACCCGGTCAGTTTTTTTCATATTCAAACTGCTACAACTTTGAAAGTATTCATACAAAATAGCTCAAAATTTTACTGCGAACGTATTTCCATAATAGTATTATACTGTAAAATTTTGATAAAAATCGGAGCAGTATTGGTTGTTCTATAATCAAAATTGTGCTTTACTGATCTTAAATTTCCGAAAATTTACTATGGAGCGCCTTTGTACAAAATTTTGAAAAGGTAGGTCGATGGTTTCATCTATATATCAACCAATACTTAATCGATTTTGATCGATTTTATGGTATGAGCTACATATAATGTAGCATTACTGGTCCAAAAATTAGCTGTTTTGGTGTACGCAGTCTAAAGTTATGAAAAAAATGTGTGACCAAATTTTGACCGTATCACCCTTTATACCCATATTGAATAGTTTTAGAGCCTAAAACTCCAATAAACAGCCGCCATCTTGGATATTGGACCACCATCTTGATTATACTAGTTGCTATTTTTGGACTCCGGAAATCCTACCTAAACCAAATATACCCATATTGTATTAGCCTTAAACACCATTGAAAAGCCATCATCTTGAATTCTGGAACACCATCTTAGATTTTAGATAGCCATCTTGGATATTCTGGCCACCATTTTTGGGCTCCGGACATATTCAGCATACTATATATTCAAATTTCATTGTTTTAGAGCCCAAAACTTAAACAACCACTATATTCAGAGCCGCCATATTAGATTTTAAACCGCCAACTTGAATAATGCGATCATCATTTGTGGACTCCGGACATCTTCCACATATCAAATATACCCATATTCAATGATTTTAGAGCCTAAAGCTTCATCAAACAGCCGCCATATTGTATTTTGAGACGCCATCTTGGATATTCTAGTCGCCATTTTTTGACCCTCTAATCCCAACCCCGCCTTTAGACGGGGTATAGTTTGAGTATTTTAAAAAAAATTCTCTCGTGGATAATCATTTTTTTGGCTGATACTTAGTACTATTCTGTATATTTTAAAATGGTTTTTGATGCCTTTTAAAGCGTATTTACATTTTTTTAAATCATTGAAAAATTTATGTTTTAGTCAGAAGTTTTCAGAAGTGATTATTTTGTATTGAATCGCTACGAATAGAATATTTTAAATTTTTCCCTAATCATTCAATCATAGTAAAATACTTTGAAGGAATGGAATACACTCTAAAATTATTTTCCTTAAAACTACACGGAAAATAAAATTTTCAGTGAAAAAAAATTAAAATTAATATATTTCAACAATAATCATAAAATCTCAAAATGTTATCGTCTCATAAAATCCGTATTCCTTCCAGGCTTCCAGGAAAAATATAAAAGTGTGGAGATGTTCAAAAATATAAATTAGAAAAGTCAAAAACCGAAATTCACAAAATCGAGAACTAAAAAGAAAAAGAAAAACATGTTATAATCGATTTTAGATGACGAAAAATGATACTCAGGTCAAAATCAAAAATTTGAGTATTAGAGGGTTAACTACGCTCATCTTCCCCGTACCAAATATGTATACCCATATTCAATGGGTTTAGGGCCTAAAACTTAATTAAACAGCCGTCATCTTGAATTGGGTTTTAGACCGCTATCTTGGAGATTTTGGTCGTCATTTTCGAACTCCAGATATCTTTCCCATACGAAATACACCCATATTGCATAGTTTTGAAGCCTAAAACTTCATTAAATAGTTTCAATCTTAAATTTGGAGTAGCCATATCTGATTTTCGACCGCCATCTTAGATTGTTTGGTCGCCATTTTTGGACATCTTCCCCATACTAAATATACCCATATCATATGGGTTTAGGGCCTAAAACTCCATCAAACAGCCACCGTCTCGGAGAATTTGGAGCCACCATCCTGTATTTTAGGGTGCCATCTTGGGTAGCCTGGTCGCCATAGGCTGCCATCTTGTATATTCTAGTCGCCATTTTTGGAGTCCAGACTTCTTCCCCATACCAAATATAACCATATTTCCTAGCTTATTTCATTGTTTTAGTGCCTAACTCCTTTAAAAAGACGCCATCTTGAATTAGGAGCCGCCATCTTGACTTTGGCGCCGCCATCTTGTATTTTAGGGCGCCATCTTAGATATTGTAGTCATCATTTTTGGAGTCCAGACTTTTTCCCCATGTCAAATATACCCACATTTTTAGAGCCTAAAACTCAATTAAACAGACGCCATTTTGAAGTTGGAGCCGCCATCTTGGATTTTAGGCCACCTTCTTGTATTTAAGGGCGCCATATTGGATATTCTGGTTACCATTTTTGGAGTGCAGACTTCTTTTTTTTTGTCTGTATTAACGAGATTTTTAACCCTAGGCTAGTTCATCTCGGGTCCCATGTTTTACTTCCCTTCCGAAGGAAAAACCCACATTTTGTGAGTATGTCGGGAGTGGGATTCGATCCCAGATCCTCAGCGTGATAGTCAAGTATTCTAACCACCACACCAGGTCCGCTCCACGGCAGACTTCTTCCCCATACCAAATATTAGAGATGGGTAACTCACTCGCGAATCGACTCAAAGAATCGATTCGCGAAACCGAGTGAGTGAGCCATGACTCTTTTCAAAAGAGTTACGATTCGCTGATGTTCATTACGATTGCCAAAAGAGTTAGTATGATTGTGCACCTAATGATGAATCGACGCAGAACATTGCAATTTTTGACAATAACTTTTGTTTTCATACTAATATTATGTGGCCGGCTCGCACCAGCGATTCTATTCTTCGGAGATATTAACGAAAACCTCCGAATCCTGCATTTCACTACGTTATGCTCAGACGTTTGTGCAGATCGTCAATATTCATACCACGAATGAGAATTTTCTCGAAAACTGGGTAGATTTTCTCCAAATCCCGGAAATGAGTTACTGAATCGATCAAAAGAGTCGACTCTTTTTTGAGAGTGAATCGAGAGCGATTCACTCTCAAAATTGAATCAGTTTTCCCATCTCTACCAAATATATCAATATTCAATGGCGGGCTTGGTGGTCTAGTGGCTACCTCTTCTGGTTTGCATGCAGAAGGTCATGGGTTCAATCCCTGGCCCGTCCCTTTCATCCTACTTTGTATCTTTCTATCAACTTTCTCTCTCTCTTCTCTACATATACAAATCATGTATATTCATATGTTCATAGCCATCGCTAGAACCAGAAACAAATTTGAAAAAAGTCGTTTCCCTTCATTCCATCTTCCGCTCACAGCACAGTGTATAAACGCCTACAAGTTATGCAACCAAAGCGTGCTGTGCCGCTTGACCTTATTCACCTTATTCACCACACAATCTATCACCTTACAAACACTATATAATGATAGCGTGGTTCAAAAAATCGTTTTTGCTCCACACCGATTATTCGATTTGTAACCAGATTCTATGCCTTCTTCCAAAATTTTAGCTCATTTGCTTGAAAATTGAGAGTGCACAAGCCCTTTAAAGTTTGTATGAGAATTACTATGGGAAAATGATGTTTTTCACTCAATCGACCATAGCATTTCCCCAAGTGCCCTAGAGGATTAGTTGACCCTTGGTACTCCTAGGCTACTCTAACAGATACAACTTTGCCGAAGAACGCATTCAAATCGGATGCCTCATTAATTAGTTATCGATTTGTATCCAACTGAACAAACTTTAGCAATGATCCTCTCAGCAATGAGAGGCAATGAGCTTCTCAGCAGGCAACATTGCTGCATATGGCGCCAAAGATAGCACACTGAAATCGTAGCTACTATGTTTCACTGCAAAAAGCAGTAATGCCCGACGATTAGTTTAACCATCATGAGTCAAGATTTCGATTCTGGATAAAAATTGGTAACTAATTAATGAGACATGCGATTTGTATGCGGTCTTCGGTAAAGTTGTAGCTGATAGAGTAGCCTAGAAGTACCAAGGGTCAACTAACGCTCTAGGGAACTTGGAAAAATACTACGGTCGGTTGAATAAAAAACATCGTTTTCCCATAGTAATTTCCATACAAACTTTGAAGGGCTTATGCAGTCTCAATTCTCAACCAAATGAACTCAAATTTTGGGAGAAGGCATAGAATCTGGTTACGAATCGAATAAGCGGTGTGGAGCAAAAACAATTTTTTGAACCACGCTTATAATACAATGATACATGTTGCCCATTTTACTGGCATTTTACCAGGTTAGCTGGTATGTCTGAAAACATACTGGAAAAACTTGTAATTAGAAGGCACGAAATGTTGCTAACATTTCGTGCCTTCTAATTACAAGTTTTTCCAGCACGCTTATAATAACCCCCAATTCATGGATCGCATCACCGACCCAACGGTGACTCCCAGATCTCCCATCCTTTCCGTCTAACAAATACCCCAGTCCGTGCTGGTTGTAGGGATGCAGAAGTGATTTCGGTCTTTAGTAGCAACAACCAGCACACTTCAACATTTCTTTCCCTTCCCAACTGACTATAAGGACGTGGCCGGCGCCGTTATTGATCCAAAATGTATGAGCAGCTTAAATTGCACTTTGAGAATAAGTGGAGTGTCCTGGCTCTTATTCAATCACGGAGGAGCAACCATTGACATGTATAGTCCGATTTGATCGTTGATCGTTTGATCGATACCAAATATATCAATATTCAATGCCTTTAGAGCCTGAAGGTTACAAAAATCGCCGCAGTTTGATGTGTCGCATGATGGGCCTTGGTTCAGTTTTATATACAGTAAGTTCTGCCGGTGCTGGTCCGGATCACTGAAATGGCCATAACTCCGGAACGCCTTGACCTATCTGAACCGTTTTCAATAGCAAACAATGCGGCAAAATTCCGGTTCGATTCGAGCTATAATCCGAAAAATCGGCCAATGGAAGTGCCTTAAAAGTAAGTGAACTTATTTTGCGCACATACATACATACATACATACATACACACATATAGACATCATTTCAAAGCATCGAACTGAGTCGATTGGTAGGGTATGTGTGCCATTAGTAATCTTACGCTCCCATATTCATCCTATTCGAAAACAAGCGATTACGGCACCGACTGATTCCGTTCTTTTCATTATAATGGGTTCTCACTTCTAACAAAAAATACAAAAATAAGAAACAAAACAAACAAACGCTTCAATCCTCTGTTTTTCGTAGGATGACAATGGGAGTTTCATGCTTAATAAGGGAACCAATACCCTATATGCGACTTGATCCTCGGGGCCTTTTTCCGAAAAATCGATTTTTGAGTGAATATATAGCCTTGCCAATACACTTAGTGTACGAGAAAGGCAAAAAGCTTTGATCTGGAATGAAGAGATACATATGGTTGTTATTACTTTTGATTGAACTGCAAAAGTAATGCTATTTTTTAATATGATGATTTCCAGTAATCAGTTATAGATATTTTGTTTGTTTTAGTGAATAAATTTATAGTTACACAAACAGTCCAAATGTATGAAACAACGAACAGCAAAAATGCTATACTCCACAAAAAAAAAAGACAATTGGAATCAAAATTACTCATGAACAATGAAAGCGAGACTTCATTCTCCGTCTGTCATTGTGCCGGAAAACGGGTCGTCAGACTTTTGTCCGACAAGTTTCCTCGACAGACATGCCTCCCAGCTAGCTAGCTAGCTGGCGGGCTTATTCTCATAAAACTCTTACCAAGAGTGGGCAGACACTCCGGAAAACATCGTTATAATGCTCGAATGTACACGTGGGTAACTGCCAGCCATGGCAACCACCGAAACAACACCAGCCGGCAAGTGGAAAAACAAGAACGTAATTAGGAACTTTCCGTGCAAATGAAAATAATCTTGAGTCGCAGATCCGCACTTGGCTTTCCCTTGGCGGACGCAGGTTGTGGTAAATAAAGAAGAAGGGAAAATAAGAAAACTCCATTGAAGGTGGGCCCTTCTGATGCAACAAGAACAATCCTTGTAGGTTATTCCAAATCTCTGCTCCACTCTGCTGATGGAAGAAATTCATAGGTATTAGATACGAACAAAAGTACAGACTGAATTGAAGACAGCACTTGTGGAATTGCTCTACACTTAAGAAAGTTGTTGAACTACGTACCAGGCAGATGAATCGTCAAATCAAGCTAACAGCACACATATTTTTAACGACTATAAGTTTCCGATTATGCTCTTGGAATCACATACATTCTACAAATTTGGGAATTCATGCAATTCATCTGTCTTCATCTTCCAATTCTTCCTCTCTCCCCTTCTTCTTCGTCTTACTAATCGAATTACGTATAGAAACTTAAGATTTTACTTGACGATTTTGCGAATTTTGAAATTTGGAATACTAAGCACACATGTTAAGATATTTTTAACGAAAGTTGTGCCATTATTATGAACGGAAACTTAAAAAAAAATTGTCATTTTCCTAAATTGTCCATTATTTTATTCTTCTTCTTTATGACTCTACGTCTGTACTGGGGCTTGGCCTACCTCGCTTCAATTTAATGTTCTTTAAGTACTTCCACAGTTATTAATTGAAGGGCTTCCTTTGCCTGCCATTGCATGAATTTGTATATTGTAAGGCAAGTACAAGGGAGTCGATAAAATTCTCCCGATCGGAACGGGAATCGAACCCTTCATCTCCGGATTGGCGATCCATAGCCTTAACGCCCTTAACCACTAGGCTTACTGGAGAAATTTTCCACATTGTATGTTCAAAAAATCAAAAACTTCAGCAGCCAGTGTTGACCTACATCACTTTAAGTTTATTTACAAGAAACCAATATTCGAGACATTTGCCATGTTATACAAAGTACGCAATTTTGAATAACAATAGGAGGATTAGAATACTCATGGTAAATTTGTTTAATCTTAATATTAAATGCGAGAGCTACACAATCATGCTACACGTTCTTGAGGTTGATCGAAAGAAAATTGTAGTGCCACGTGTGACATAATACACAGTCCTTTTGGTGCGGGTCGCTTCGATTTTTTTTTTCCTAAAAGACCTTTCTGCTCGATAAAAGTTTGGCCATGTGTGTGGTGCGGGGAAACTAGGTAGAAGTGACACCAGCTCATATCGGTGCCAAAAGTAAGCTATCGTATTTGAATACTCCTGCTCGCTTCAGATGGATTCTTCTGATGGTGTTCCGGATCAAGTGCTCCTGTGGAGCCACCTTAGGAAGTGTACGTACACGAACCGAATGTCTTGAAGAAGATGAAAAATGAAATTGAAAAAGAAGGAATATTATTTGCTTCTGGTGTGGTATGTAGCTACCAATGGCACAACAACACTTGAGGTGATACAAACAGGAATTTTCTTTTCGAAGAGAGAAACAAAATTGGACAAACGCATTTTGCCCGAGCAGCAGGATGTGGGACGACTGCCGGAGAAATACTAGTTCCGGGAATAACTGTTTTTCTCACTTTGGTGGGGTCTTGTGGGACGGATAAATATAAAATGAAATGAAAACGAAAATTGTTTCATGTTTTATTCCGGGGCTTGGGTTCGTTGAAGATCCAACTGGTGGCTCGCAATGTAATCAGCGCTTTGGCTTATTAGTTTTGCAAATTTGAGAAGAATTCATGCAGTTTGCATGGGATTCTTTCTCTTGATGTAATTTTTGATACCAAAGAAAACCAATGTTATAAATATCGGAAAGTATCCAGAAATAATCCTTGTACTGTGGACCGCACATGAAATATTGGTGCCCATGCCAACTTCATTCGGATAGTGATATTTTAGAAGTAATGATGAATTCAATGATGTCATACCTAGTTGAATAGTTTTACTTATACCGCAGTAGTCTAGCCAAGAGTCTAGCCTATAAGAAGTAGTCATAGCAACCATTGACATGTCATATTTTTTCATTCCTGTTTACAATTTCCTCAAAAAAAGAAGTGCTTACAAGTTCTGTCCAACAGGTTTTAAGCCCAAAAGTGAAAGCTGTGTAGGAACGATACTCTGCTAGCGCTTCAAGAGATTTCCGGTAGGAACAGTGAATTGAAGGCAGTATGGTTCCGCAACGTCCAAGAAAGCGAAATGGACATGGAGAACTGAGGCATGGATTGATAAAGACGAACGTGCGGCCGCCACTATTGGGTACTTGGTCGAAAATAGTCAGTTGCAACTCATCAAGAATGCCACAACAGCCCAAGAATCACGGAACATCCTGCGTGACTATCATGTAAATCAATCATCGACTGGTCGAGTGGGTTTGTTGAAACGTATGAGCCGTTTGGAACTGGAAGAGGACGGGAATGTCGACGAGCACTTGATCGCATAGGATGCTGTGAAATAGCGGATGAATTGAAAGAAAGTTTCATATTAGCGAGCTTGCCAGATTCGTATGATGGTTTTGTCACAGTGATGGAAGGAATGGATGGTGAATACTCAATAAAGTCGTTGAAATTGAAGCTTTTGAACGAATTCTACAAACGTCAGCAGAAGTTTTCGAACAAGGAGGAGACAGCGGCGATGAGAGCAACTCATCAAAACCGAAGAGTGTCTGGACTAGGGTCAGTATTGTCGAACGAACAAAGGGTTTGCTTCGAGTGTAGGAAGGCCGGACACATACGGAAAGGCTGCAACAAATACCTGTCAAGACTCGAAAAAGAACAACACAAGGATGAATGTGAAGGAGAAGGACGGATCCAGCGAAGAGTTCCCAATGCGAAGGTTGCGACCCAGTAGGAGACGGGTCGTTCGGTTTGTTTTTCTGTAGTTGAATGCGAACACGTGGATCAGCAATGGGTGACAGATTCCAGCGCCTCGCGTAATATGACAACGGATCGAAAGGTTTTCACCAGTATCAAAAGACAGAGGGGTAATTCTCGCTGAGACCGGCCCACTATTTACACCTTGTCTTCAAAAATGTTTAAGGTGTCGATTTTCTGAAAGCCCTCGCTAAAAAGTAAGAAAAATGCATTTGGTTACTCAAATTGATGGACCCCCCGTTAGTTAGAGTCACAACAATTTTTGCAGACCCCTCGATTTTGGTCAAATGGTGGCTCATTTAAACCGTTATAACTCAAAAGTTTCTCCAAAAAACACCTCGAAACGAATTGTTGTTGAAAAGAGGAAAGATAGAGCTAATATTCACAATAATAAAAAGTTGGGTCGGCCATATTGATTTTGGCCGCCATCTTGGATTTTTGTACCAAAACATTTTTTTCACCATGAGGGCAACCACCGATTTTCAAAATTTTTGCATCAATTCAAAGCTGAGGCATTTATACATAACATATCAAAAAATTAGAGATGTTTTTTTTCCTATTAAAAGTTATCTGCAGTTTTGTAAACTAAGCCACGTTTTCTCCATACATTTCCATGCGCACCGGCAACGACATGCAACAGCATCCGAGTTTACGCCTGCATGTATACACAAAGGCGCGTGCCGCAAAATTTGGCCAAATCGGAGGTTCGTTTCCGTTTTTGACTGTTTCTCAATGATGCGGGCATTGTTTTCATAACTTTTATAGTGTTTTGAAAAGTTTAAACCTTCAGCTTTCCATTAGTGGACTCAGAATTTAACCCTTAAATAAGGCAGTGGCAACTATATTGCCACCTTATACACATATTTTTTTCTGTTCGTTTAGAAATTTTTTACAACTTCTGTTTTAACTGATGGACACATTAAACCTTTGTGAACACTCATGATTTTTTTTGAGCCATAACAAATATGAATGGGCTTTTTTAGAACAAAATGTCTCTAAAAAAATGCCATTTTTGAGTGCCGCTCGAACTTCTGCTGTGGTGAGCGAATTGAAAATCGAGTGATGAGGAATAAAAGGCCTATGTTCCTTTTACTTGCGGACAACATTTCAACTTGATTGCTTCATTACTTTTAAAAACTCAGCCTTTTGAAAAAATGTATCTTAATAAATGGACATGTACTAAAATTGCCATATCGTCAAAAATAAGTGACCAATCGAGTTCAAATCCACACATGTAACTCATGAATATTAGGGCAATAACCTGTCAAAAATCAGCATGATTAATAAACGCATCACAAAACAACAGCATTTTAAACTTTGTTGGCAAAAAGTTAAAATTCAGACCATTTTTTTTTTCATACAAAATCGACCATCGAATTTTTTGAAAATAAAAACGTTTTTGTTCATTACACCACATGTACTTCATATTCCAATGGAGAACGAGTGGATTCCGTGCATTTATGTAAACGACCGGCACCGGGCCCAGTGTGCAAAAGTGGCATAATTTACAAAACGGCAGATAACTTTTGAAAGAAGAAAAAGACATTTCTATTTTTTTTATATGTTATGTATAAATGTCTCAGCTTTCAATTGATGCAAAAATTTTGAAAATCGGTGGTTGCCCTCATGGTGAAAAACATGTTTTGGTATAAAAATCCAAGATGGCGGCCAAAATCAATATGGCCGACCCAACTTTTTATTATTGTAAATAGTAGCTCTATCTTTCCTCTTTCCAACAACTATTCGTTTTGAGGTGGTTTTTGAAGAAACTTTCGAATTATACCGGTTTAAGTGAGCCACAATTTGACCAAAATCGAGGGGTCTGCAAAAATTGTAGTGGCTCAAACTAACGGGGGGTCCATCAATTTGAGTAACCAAATGCATTTTTCTTACTTTTTTAGCGATGGCTTTCAGAAAATCGGCACCTTATACATTTTTGAAGACAAGGTGTAAATAGTGGGCCGGTCTCAGCGAGAATTATTCAGAGGGATGTGAGATGACCAAATTTTGGTCTACGTGGTTTATGAACAGTCCCTGTACGGTTGTTGTTTAATACGAATTTTATCTAAGATTACTTGATTTTTAATGTATGAAAAAATGCTGTCCGTCTATCTCATATGTTACTTTCATAATAAAGCGAAACTAATGAGCGCCTTTAATTCATGATCTGTGCTACAAAAGCAAGCTTGTCGCGAGCTCCTAAATGAAAAACGTTTTTTTGCCCTACATGAGAGTGAAAACGTAGAGACGTGTTTTTCTCTTTGGCCAAAGTTCATAAAATCGATATCGTTGTTGATTGACACATTGGCAGGAGCAGATGAAATCCGTTGGCTGCTCATACCCCCAATCGTCGAGACACGTGCTGGCAATTTAGCTGAAGACTTTTGCCTTTAGGAATAATTTCGCCAACATCAAATAGGATATTTGGAGTTGAGCTTCTGTGGATGTTAACCCGAGTCATGGATTGAAAGTCCCGCGTCGTTGCGACTGTATAACATGTACATATGTGCCTAATACATCCCAACTTATTCGTGTATGAATCGAGCTGTAAACAGGAATAAATAAAAGTATAAAAAAGATGAACCATTACATGATTCCACAATCCTAAAAAAAAAATATTTTCCATCGCTCACCTTCACATTCTATCGAATTGAAATCAACAAGAATGAAGTGCCATCAAACGACCATCATTGAAATTGACATATTGGATTGATATCCGGTTCTTACGCGACCCAACCGAGATGACGGATTCAATATGTTTGCATATACATATGAACTTAAACGGTGGAAAAGTGGATATAGGGTACATATGCAGGCAAATCAAGAGAAAATACTTCGATTGATGATGGTGGAAGTTCACGATGAAAAGAGATTTCTACTAAAATAGTTGATCCTGTTGCAACTAGTTGATAGAAGTGTCTCGAATAACATACAAAACTTATCAAAAGCGTTTTATTCACAATAATGTTAAGGGAAAATCGAATGGTTATTCTTTTTTTCTGAGTAACTCCACAGCCATTGCTGACGTACAGGGGATGGCCAAAATGTTTGGGATAGGCAACTTTTTTTCTCTCACATAAAAATTCAAAATGCTGTATCTTTTCATAGAGTGCATCAAAAAATCTCAAATTTTGACTGTTTGTTAACCTATTATATGTGCATCATTGGTACAAATTTAGGCTCGATTGATTAATTTTTCGCGAAGTTAGGACCGATTGGGTAAAACACTATTATTTAGACAACTAATTTTTGAACTGTCATATCTCGGAAACCAGAGAACCGAATTGAATGAATTTTTTATCGTTTATCAACAATATATTGACACTTGATACGAAGTTATAAAAAGTAATATTTTCTCACGGCGAATTAAGTTGAACCGGATTGAAATTTTTACCCATATATAGGAAAATAAGTCAAAATTATAATACCACACAAAAATTACTAAATGCGTTCTTCCTTCAATCTAAATAGGCTCTTATATATCTGATTAGAGATAACTTGAGAACAGAAGTGGAAAATTTTTGGATATCAACACAAAAATTTATTGACATTGATGTAAAAAAATTACATTTTTTCTAGAAAAATCCGAAAAGTGTCAATTCATGATAACTTTTTTCAACGTTTAAAAAGTATCTATGTTGTAATAGTTTGTGAAGCATTTGCATATTGTTAGTGTACGTTCAAAATTTCATTCAATTCGATTCACTGGTTTCCGAGATATGACACCTCAAAAATGAGTTGACTGAAAAATAGTGTTTTACGCGAACGGTTCTAACTTCGCGAAATATTATTCAATCGAGCCCAAATTTGTACCAATGAGGCACTCATAATAGGTTGATAAACAGTCAAAATTTGAGATTTTTTGATGCGCTCTATGAAAAGTTATAGCTTGTTGAACTTTTTTGTGAGAGAAAAAAAAGTTGCCTATCCCAAACATTTTGGCCATCCCCTGTAGGTCGGATTTTTGTTTCTGGAAGGGACCCATAGCGGCCTTAGTCGATATGGAGCAATTCCAGATCAACGCACGACTTTTTTAATTCAAATGAAATTTTGCTCATGTAGGAGCTTCTATCTGAAAATGTTTTTCATGTTATTTCCTTTGTCATATTCTTCTCCTAACTTATGAAAAAAAAACATACGTAAAAAAACCCTAATTTTCCTCTTTGGAAAATAATAGTTGTAACTTAGGGACAGACTTGTTAGAATCCAAAAATGGCCGCCACAATCGTCGACTTTGGCACCTACTCACGATTTCGTGCGCACAAATATCTTTGAAAACAAAACCAGCGCACCTGATCTTCTTATTTTAAGCTCATTACAAATGAGCAACAACAGAATAATAAAATGTATTGTTGTTTGTAGCTTGCTTCTTAAAATTTGTGCGTCTGCATTTCCGATGCACTGTTTAAGCGGGATTTGAAGACGTTTGTCCTTAAGTATGATTACATGTAGGAAAAAAAAAATATGCATAGTTCTTTCATTAGAACCTGTACGTAAAACATTTTGTTTTTAATATAAAAAAAATCAAAAATCGTTTTGTTTTTTTTAATTAATAAAAAATACAAATTCGAGAAAAATAGTTTGAAGCATTTGCCCATCCAGGACTGCTTAGCAAATTTTGAGACTAGGAGTCAGCTTTCTACAGAAAAAGAATAATTAAAATCAAAGGGTAAGTTTTTTGGAAAATTGAAATTACCTGACTCCTAAAATAGATCTGCGATGAATGAATACTACTCTCAGTGTATTTTTTTTTTCTAAAAGTCCTTCAAATATTCTCAAACATCTTCGAAGACATCATTCCAATCCAACAACTCGTTTTCGACAACATATTTTTTAAAGAAGAAGAAAATTAGGTTTTTTGCACACGCTTTTTTCGAAAGTTGGGTGAGAAAAAATGCTTATTTGTATGTTGATTCAAAAGTAAATGATTCACAAAATCCAGCGCATAAACAAAATTTCATTCATATTGAAAAATATCAGAAATAGCAATTTTTTCGTGTTTTGGACTGGGAGCTCCATGGTTTTAAAGTTACATAGGCGTTACAGGTATTTCTGATAAAATATTAGAGAAACTTATCATTAATCTTCTTTTGATGTAACTCTGAAAGTGATATGACAATTTCAAATGGCTTCTTCTAAAGACTTTCAGCTAAAACTCAAGCAAATATTAATTAAAAAATAATAAAGATTTCCTCAGAAAGTTTATTGCTATATCTCAGACAGAACTCCTGGAGGAATCATTGATAAGCTTATAAGTTGAACGAAGACATTCTGAACACATTTTGATGACTATTTGACAACACTTCTGCTTTATTTAAAATGAACCTTCACGAACATAGTAGTTCTAAAATATCTGTACTAATTTAATGTTGAATAAAATGCGCAACATCCTAGTTTAAATTCTCAGCTGAATCATAAAGTTTAGCAATCAAATATATAAATCTCGAAGCAGGAATAAAAAGTTTTAGAGTAAAACAAGAGAAGCATTGTGAAGCGGACGTATTGTGATGGTTAAAGTACATAACTATCACGCCGAGGACTTGTGATCGGATCCCACTCCCGACAAACTCACACAATATGAGTTCTTCCTTCAGAAAGAAGTACAGCGTGGGTCCCGAGATAAAGTAGCATAGGTCTGAAAATCTCGTTCATACAGATAAAAAAGTATACCTTTTTTGGTAACTAAAACAAATTTCGTGATACTTTCATGTTATGTTTTCGTTTGTTTTGCGTCTCTTTTCTGTGACTGTTCTTCTTCCTTCCTGCTTTGACTCACTAATGAGGACAATGACAAATAGGCAACGCAGACGTAAACACGGTTTTAAATTAACAAACAAAAAGTATGTTCCTTTGTATTTCCTAATGCGAGGATACAGAAATCTGTACTTAGACTGTGCTTTAACTGTACTTAGATAGTGCTTTAATTTTACGATTAATTCGCGTTCAACCAAAACAAATGGCATAATAATGATACCGTAGTTCACCTTACCATAAATAGAGACTCAGTGCAAAGCTTAGCATGAACGGACGTTATTTTTCCATACGTATAGAATTTAACCACGGGGTAAGCTCTATTTTCACTTCTTCGAAACTTTACTCATTGCCGTAATAAGGTCATTTTGTCGTTTGCATAATTAACCAGCCAACAGTCAGTGAGGGGGGAAAGTTCGGCGCGACAGGTAGGTATCCTACTCGAACGAACGTAATATTTTTCCATTTGCAGTATGGGCTGTGGAACAACGAACAACCATGCCCTCCTACATAAAGATCAATTAAAACAGAGCGGAAAAACTGGTCTTCGAACATTTGCGGCGTGGAAAAGCTTTCTTCGCTGTTGGTTCGCGCTGTCATTACAGGTTTGGTACGAAATGTGGAAAACGCGGTTGAACGACGTAGTAGTAGAGGGAGTCCTATGGAAAACAAAGAACATCTACATCTAGGACAACGACGGTGAACATAGGCAAGTTTTAGTTTTGTGATTCAAACTAATCCAGTTGGCAATATTGCTGTATACGTTTAGTTTTTTAAACAACGATATTATAATAGTATAAAGGGACAGACAGACTGACAGAGTTAGAGAGTTGTAGAGATTAAATGCAACCTTAAACAATCACATTAATAGTTAAATATCTTACCTTTTGGTTCAAGTGTTCCTTTTCGCAGCTACAGTGGAAAACGGAAAAAAAAACCCTGCAAAAAAGATGAAAACGTACAACTTATATCACTTTTTTTTCGTATTCGTATATTTGAATCAATAATACTAATATTTATAACATGCATAAGACTAAATCCACAAATAGATTTGATAGATTTGATGACAATATGTTTTTGTGAATGACTGAAATGTTCGCTAAATCAGTATATTTTACGGGCTTTTGCTACGATTTAGAATTAGATAAAGTATAATAGGTTTACAGCGACACGCTTTACTTGTTTCCCAATATAATCTTCCTAAATACAGATCTTTGCTTGTCAATAATTCCAACCTAAATGATTGAACACAATCTACCCCACACATCCTACCACCAGTCAATACTTCAGTACCATAATGGTTACCATCAATTGCTACACAAATCCGAAACCACGAAACAAGATAGATAACGGAAAGAATCTCCAAAAGCTCTGCTTTATTTCCGACTCTCATCACCTCCCCGCAAAATATCGTCTTTTAATTTTATGCACATCAATTCGGTCACCTTACAACCCGCCGCCCGCCACAGCTAACGAAGCACGAGAAGCCAGCTAGCAGGATCCGACACTATCCACACACAGTACCTTTTCCAGTCTCCTTCCTGCAGGAAGGACTCTCAGTCTGCTCATTTAAATTTCATGCATACTTCAGCAGAGACGCTCCTGCTGTTCAGGGGTGAATGTTGTTACTTTCAGTTTGGATAGGACCGTGAAAATGTTTCTGCCTCGGGACGGGATCACCCGTTGAGCGCAACAATCTCCTTCACGAGCTTTCTGCCAAAGCGTGGCAGATAGCGGCAGACTTAATATATATCAGGAGAAAATCGCTTCCTACAGTCAATGTGCTTCGAGGCCGTAGATCGATTCCACGGTATGTTTATATGCTTATAGTTATCTCTGTTACAAGGAATAGTGGAACCAATGAATAGTACAGGCGTTTGTAGAGCGTGCTCCATTGATTGCAATTGTCGTAAGCATAAAGTTTTCTCGGCTTAAGTTGAAGTACTTCAAAATTAAAGATATGCGAAAAAGTATGTCGAAACTTACATAAGGCGTACTCATACACGAATTAGAATAATAATTGAAAAGCAAAAAGAAACTTGTAAATTTCGATGTTATTTTAAAAAATTATTTATGTTATTAGAAAACTATTCCAAAAATCAAGGGCTTTCGAAATACACTTCGGTATTCACACTTTGCCAAAATTGAAACACAAGTGATCCCTCTGACAACAAAAGAGAACCCCTTGAACAAGCATCGCGTCGTCTGCATCTTTGTCTGCAATACCATCCACCGAGCATCGACGAGTCGCCTCAGAGGAAACTGAAATCTCAAGAATGTGTACCTAGCCCCGAACCCCCGAACGCCACGGGAACGATATTTGAAATATTTTCGATACGTGCTATATTTATCCAAACAGCTTATTATGTTTCATCGATAGCGCTGCTGCTTCAGCTTCTGGTTGTGCAATTTGGCCAGGGCGATAGCTATCCGATGTCAAGCAGTAGAGTTTAGATGAGAAAAATGGGGAGGCGAACAAATGTTTCCTTTTTAAATTTGCCAAATCTGATATATCTCTTCAAATAATTTGATACTCCAGACAGTTGCCCTTCCGACCCAGATTGGATAGTCTTGATGTGAATTGGCTCATAAGGCAATTTAAAAAACTGCTATTCCCAACTTACCAGTTTCAAAATGGACGCATTTTGCACCAGTATCCCCCAACACTTTTCTTATTAGCCCCTTTCTGGTTCTAGCATCTCACAGGTTCTAACAAAGCCCATGATGCCCCTCTATTGAACGAACAGTCGAGGAAGCCAGCTATCTGACTCGCACCACTATTCTGTGCAAAGAAGGAAAAATCGGCGGCCTCCTGCTGGTGTTTCTCATTTGTTGTGTTGGTTTGGTTGTGGTTTGAGGTCAAAGAAAATGCTTTCACCTTTCGCACAGCACAGGGCAGGCCCAATACAAATGAAGCAATAAATTCTGCCGAAAATAAAACCACGTGAGTGCCGCTGCGTTCAAGGTATGTAGTGTGTTTTCTCAAGATTCATCTTAAGACCATCAAAGGTGGGAAAGTTAGAAGTCTTGCGAGGAACTGCCTTATGAATGTTATGCTGCAAATATGAATGGAAAATTTCAGTATGATTCTTTACTCATGCTTCCATGGGTCGGTCAACGACAAAGTCCGTTAGCTAAAAGTTGAGGAGGTCCCAAGCATCTGTTCCCCAAGGAGGTGCAGCTGAGTATGAAATGCTATGCTGTATCGGGTCATATAAGGAGGGGCACAAGCTTAACTCCATCATTGACTTTGTCTCCGCGAAGGCTGAAATTCGCAAGGACCTTCATAGGTCAATGATGATGGCCAGGCAGGACCACGAGAAACTCGTGGCAACTGCGTTGGCGGCAGTACCCGTGAGTCAAAGGTTCCGAAGTCTACGCAGACGGAGGTCTTCGTTTTCCCGGGTAAGCCCAAAAGTGTGGCGAATGCTATTGCGATAACCAGATGGCGCCCGCAACGCTAGACGGCCGTGAACCCAGCCTGACGTCCCGCAAGAACGGAAAGGGTGGACCTCAGAAAGCCGGTCCGTCCCGGATCGATAACTGATTGGTCCTCAGCAACAACAAGGTAGGGCGGGTCAGAGGGTGGACGCCCCTTAGACCATAGTTGAACGGAAGGCCTAGAGTGCAGGTGCTAAGCGTGAGAAGCGTGGGTTCGCCATCAAGACCGAACAGTCCAGGTACTCGGAAATCTTGAAGGAGATGAGGAGCGACGCCGCGCTCGTGGATCTGGGAGCCGACGTACGCAGTATTAGACGTACTCGTACAGGTGAAATAATGCTCGAGCTCAAGCATGGCAAGAAGCACAAGGGCGCCGCTTCTAAAAGTCTGGCGGAAAAGGTCCTAGACAAGGGTATCGAGCTGAGGGCTCTTATAGCGGAGGCGACTCAGAAGGTGAAGAGGTGAACTAGATCACTGATGCGGAAGAGTTCACTGTGGCAACAGTGCATGATGCAGGTGGCCACCGCAGCCGTTCGGCTATGGAACGGTTCGGCAGGAACACGGATAGTATTGGTACAGCTTACAAGTCCGTAAAATAGAAAAGCTGAAGGAAGGCTGGTCAGAATACCAACTGATCTTGCACGACCCACCGGAGGTTTGCTACAGATGTTTGGAACCAGGACATAACTCATGGGACTGCAAAGGCCGTGACAGAAGAAACCTTTGTAGACAAAGTGTGACGGCGAAGGCCGCGAAGTACAAGGCTGCACGAGTCCACCCAAGTGTTTGATTTGTTCCGAGAAACCCGCGAACAAATCACAGTGCAGGTAACACAGCTGAACCTGAATCACTGTGACGCAGCCCAGCAAGTGCTTTGACAGGCAGTTCCTGAGTGGGGAAAAAATATCATACCGAACCCATACCGAGTACCTGCCGGTAACGGCAATTGGGTCGCGGATGGGTCCGGAAAAAATAACGGCGATATGGACTCCACTACCTATGAAGGCTTCGTGGTCGCCAAAGTAAACGGGGTCTTCTTCTGTAGCTGTTATGCGCCTCCGCGGTCGATCGAGCAGTTTACGCCGATGGTGGACTGTATGACGACCGTGCTAACAGGGCGAATGCCGGTGGTAATAGCGAGTGACTTCAACGCCTGGGCCGTGGAATGGGGAACCCTTTTGGCCTTACTTTTTGTAGTCCTGACCTAATAAATACTTCGAACTAGAGAGTAGACGATGACTACACTCACAGTGATCACTAGGCAATTCGCTACAGTATCGACTACAACAAGAGCAGCCAGCTGATAGAAGAGGCGGCTAGGCCAAGGCGAAGCCCTCGCAGGTGAAAGACATCATACTTCGACGAAGGGGTATTTAGGGAGGCGCTCAACCGTGAGTGAATCCTACTTATTTTAGATGACGACGAGCTGGTAGCGGTGCTCTCACGTGTGTGTGATGCGACTATGCTTAGAAAGGCCCATCCTAGAAATGGGGGACCACTTACTGGTGGGCTCAAGCGATTCCCAAGTAACAGATTCTGAAGTAGCTGAATAGCAGTTTCTTAAACTGAAGTTTGCTTAAGAAAGGTTTGTTCCACTCTTATACTTCAAATATGTTTGTTGGGTTGCGAACCTGCACCGCGTCTGCCTACGGACTAGGCGGTGAACATTCGGCCAAATGACCCTTTCGGCCAGATGGCATTCGGCCAAATGGCGTTCGGCCAAACGGCATTCGGCTAAATGGCCGGACACTGGTTCGAAGTCGGCTACGTAGGTCAGACCGATGCCTTGCGGTCGAAATCAACCCTTACAGCGATTATTTAAGTGGCCGCGGGGAGAACACCCTGGTAGTGTTGCTATCGTGGCGTCGTTCTACTAGGTTGGATCCGAGCCCGTGGTTAGAATGGAGACCTCGGCAAGGCCGGGGTAGGTGGAGGCCCTACTGTCAGCAACCTACTGGTGCAGCTGATAGGGCCGATAGGGTAGTGATACCCTTGCCTTCAGCAGGTCAGATCTGGTTGCACGTATGCATCAGTTCTTGATGTCTGCAAAACAGTTGAGCGCGGGAGCGGGGTTAACCCTGCCCGCCTTCCCAGGACAAAGAGGGTGATGAGAAGGTGAATATAGAACGAAGCCACACCTTGAATTTTCAAAAGCACAAATCTGAAGAACCAAGTATCGCACTGAGCTGAAAAGTTGATCGATTAGTCACCACCAGCGGGTGACCAATCGATCAACTTTTCAGCTTGGTGCGATGGTTGGTTCCTCAGATTTGTGCTTTCGAAAATTCAAGGTGTGGCTTCGTTCTATATTCACCAGAACCACTCGGGAAACTGACTAAGCGCCAGCATGCTACCTTGGTTGACTCCCCAAAGCGAGTCATCGATGTTCGTTGCTGCAGGCTACACGGCTAACCTCGAGGGTGCGATGTGCACTAGCCCCTCTCTGAAGCAATGCGTTCTCGGTGGTTCCGGAGAGACGTAGAGTTTGACGACCACAGGAATGAGTTTAGTGAGTCGAGAAGAGAGTGGTCCTGGCTTTTATTTTTGTAGTAGACGACGGCCTTTACCCCATACTACCTGGACATGGGCCGTTCAGGTGTCGGTTGAGCAGATTTTCCCCCCATGGTTTAAAAGGAAAAAAAAGACCACATATTGGTCGACGGGCGACATTTTAGACAGGATTCACAAATTCAAATGTAGTTATCGAGCGTCACGAGCTCAAGTCACTACAGAACCATGCGCTTCAAGATCAATGGATTTGGGGATGACAATAGTTTATGGGATTTTATCCATGAAACAGTGGCAACAACAGCGCAAAAATTGATAGGTATCGCTCAGCGACGCCAACGCAATAATAGTTGATTCGATGATAAGTTCCGACGAGTTATGAACGAGAAGAATTTCGCCAGAAGTCCATTGCTATGATTGCAAGAGCAGAAGAAAAACGAATCTACCGTAGTAAGGAATGCAGCACGAAGCATATGTGATAGCTGAAGCGCAGGAAAACGTGAACAAGAACGATATGCGGAGGTTTTATGCAATGAAAGGCAAGAAAATTTGCTAACAGACAAAACAATGATAACAGTGAAGTGAATGAATCACTACAAAAATTTGTTGAATGGGAAAAGGGCCTCTACAGATTTAGTAACCAGCTTAGGTCCCATAAGTTGCAAACGTAAACGAAATTCGCTCTGTATAAGACGATGATTCTTACGGTCACGAGGGGAATGTGGGGTAATATGCACCCCCTAAGCATATGTGGCCCTAAAACCATGTTTAAGATGATTTTATAGGTGTCTTGCGTTTTAGAAGTTAGTTTACTTATTTCACTAAAAGACGCCAACTTTTGGACCGCGTAATATCAATTTTACCGGATCAAATTAACAATTTAAAAAAGTGTTACGTTTTGGGTGCTGACAAAATGTTGGGGGCAAAACGCACCTTGAGGTGGGGCAATACGACCTCTGGCATTTTCCGCTTTGAATTCTAGTGAAATACCAGGCGGCTCCATCTTACTATTTACGGCAGCAAATGGAAGGTGTTGGAGGCGGATGGTAGTTAATGGGTTGATTCCATATAATCAACTGCTTAAGTTGCGTGCGCTTCAAATTAGACAATCTTTCAAAATGTGGAAAATCATCGTTTTCCACGCTTTTCATTCGAGTATTCTTGGCATTCTTGAGCTTGTCCTGCTCAGTTTTACGTCTACTTTGCTTGCATCTGACGGAACTTTATCTATATAATGAAATAGCGTGAGGGCGTTTTGCCCCAGGGGTGCGTATTACCCCAGGTTACCCTAGACATGAAAGGAGGCAGGTCAGAATGCTTACGGAGCGCAAAGTGCTACGGACAATTCTCGGTGAGAATTGTTAATATTGTGAAACGAATAAAATACAGGAAACTGCAGTGCGCTGTTTCGGCGACTTCGTGGGCACCCGCGAACGCGCTGGTTGTACGCTGTTGGAAAAGACCACCGAAAATGGTAATCTACTATACGCTCGGAGTAAACTTACTTTGCAGCCAAAAAGGCAGGAAGCTTGGTAATTTGATATCATTTGAAACTATGTACTTATTTCGGCAGTAAAAACTACCAAACTTAGGAGCCGCAAATCTATGAAAACAAGATATATACAAACAATTCAGCTGTAGCAGCGGATTAAGAAATAAAACCAACATACCAATTGAATTGAATATTCATTCGATATAATTTTGTTACAATCATAGCTCCCCGTTATATGTACAGAACATATGCGCACATATTGACATACATTTAATTGTGGAGCTGATCCCAAAAAAACGGCTTATTCGTTCAAATAGTGTACGTTGCACATGGACACGTTTGACCGGGAAAAAAAATAGCGAAACGAAGGGTGAAGGTTGTGAAAATATTTGTCGAACACGTGCGAAAACATTCATCAACAGTTGTGT
This sequence comes from Aedes albopictus, assembly GCF_035046485.1. NCBI lineage: Eukaryota > Metazoa > Arthropoda > Insecta > Diptera > Culicidae > Aedes > Aedes albopictus. Next base: position 279,481,477 of record NC_085138.1, read on the forward strand.
GCGCTGAACGGCGCTGTTTGTTCCGGTCTCGATGGAGAGGGCGTAAAAAGGAAATTGGTCATTTTTAATGAAAATTTATGCCTGCTACGCTAGTTTTTCCTTACAGAGCATCTTGTTTCGCTATTGCATCTCGATGTGGAAAACAGATGAAGCATGATTTCTCAAAGTTTTGGCGTGCATTCCGGTTTTGGCACTGCTCTGGAAGCAAAGTCCATTCTGAGAGATGCTTGCGTGTTCTTTTATTATACATATTTATTTTAGAAATACGCAAGGCATGCACGTTTATAAATTAGGCACGTCGAGCCTACCTAATTTATAAATAGCTTTTTCCAACTCTGCACTGTATTTGTTTTACATATACCGTTTCATTATCACTACGGCTTACTAATCCTTACTGAATCAAACAATTGCATTATGATTTATAATGCAACTCATTTAGGTTTGTTTGATTGACAATCTCGGTCTTCGCGGAAAGAGCTTGGAAAACTGTGACGGTTATAGCACGGTTTGCTTGATTTAACCGTTATGTGTCCGACAAAATTTTTGCTTTTTTCTACAACGTGCTTTTTAAATGGGGACTGGGTACCCGGGTACCCTGTCGGCCACATAACGGTTAAATGTCTTTTCTAGTATTCCGGGTAAAGGAAAAGAGCTCAATAATAGCATATTTTGATATGAAGATCAAAAAATGATATATTGGTTTGATTGATATATAAGATAAAAGATCTAAAAATAATGTCAAAAGTTTACTTCTTGAACATCATCATCATATCATATTTAGATCTTGTAAGATCTAACCAGCGAGCTATTCGTCTGATCTTAAAATATCAAATTTTGATATTGTCCAGATGCTCCAGGAACATAGTTTATTGTTTTCAGATCTTTTATCTCTTATATCAATCAAACTAATATCAAGTTTTGATCGACAGTATTTCGCTAGGTTATTCACCTCTACCTGGGATGACGGAACACGTGTGTATTCCCATTGGCCCAACGGGAAGTACGATGATACTGATGGCAATCACCTATAATCATCATATTCCAGTGAATAGTTTTTTTTTGTCATTGCAAAAAATGTTGTATGCAGGGGATTTTTTATCGTAAAAATTGGTACCAAGGTTCTCAGAATCCAATGATTATTTTTTCACAGGTAGGGTTCATATACAGGGTGTTAGGTCCCTGAGTGCAAACTTTTTAAAGGGTGATAGAGGACCATAAATGGAGTAAAAAATTGTTCTACGCATATGATCAAATCTCAACCGTTACGTAGTTATTTAACTTTCCATGTTTTTGACTTTTATTGCCTTAACTGGCTATAACTTTAAAATGGTCAGACTTATCGCAGTTTTTTTAACCTTATTTGAAAAATTATTGAATTTTCTATCAAATGGCATCTATAAATCAATTGGTTTAGCTAAATAACTAAGTTTTTTAGAGCAAAGCTAGAGCAAGAGCAATATTGCGCGCAAACCCCAACATTTTATTCCCACCTTTGGGTTTCCGCGCCGAAGACCCAGCGCCAGATTCGGCGACAAAGAAAACTGACAGCAGTCGCCGGACAGTTGGCAATCCTGATACTTGACGGCGGCCGCCCGGTAGTCATGGGAGTGGATTGTTGTCACGCAAATAGATCTTTTCGCTGAAAATGCATGTGTATTGAGTTATTGTTGACAGATTTTCTGCAGTGTTAGTGTGAAATTCAGCGATTTTCTGTATCGCGTAAGCCTTCGCTGGAAGAAAACGTCATGTTGTTCAGCGAAGCAAGGAAAATTTTCAGTGAAAAAAGCAATACTAGTCAAAACATGGAAAGTTCGATAACTAGGGGATGCCCATAAACTACGTAGACTCTTAGGGGGGACGGGGGGTTGTGGTCAAAGTCTACGCTCCATAAAAATTTCGAAAATTTTGTATGAACAAAAGTCTACGAGGGGGGAGGGAGGGTCTGAGATGACCAAAAAAAAGTCTACGTAGTTTATGGACAGCGCCCTACGCAACGGTTGAGATTTGACCATATGCGTAGAACAATTTTATTTCACCATTTGTGGTCCTCTATCACTCAGGAACCCAACACCCTGTATATATGAACAAAAACAAAATTGAAAAAAATCAGGGTAGCCTACTTTTCCGGAATAACTCAAGAACGAAGCATCGTAGACACAATGCTTTTTTTTTGTGAAATTATAAGCAAATTATCCTGTAAAATTTTCAAGATGTGGTTTTTCTTCGTTCCTGAGTTGTGACCAATTTTGTGCGAATTAATAATCAGGATGGTCGAAAATCAACCAACATCTGGACCATTTCCACAAAACAGGAACGGAGAAAAACCACATCTTGAAAATTTTACATACAATAACTTATGTATTTAATTCCCATCCAAAAAAAATTTTTTTTTTTGAATTTTTCCGAACTTCGAAAATAGTTTTTCCGATTTTCCAACCAATTTTACTCAACAGTGGAAAATATTGTGGAAAACAAGTTTCATTTTATATATATTTTTTTTATTGCAGAGAAAATTTGTCTACGATGCTTCGTGCTTAAGGCGAAACTAGAAGCATTTTCTCGTTTTTTTTTTATTTTGATTTTTTGTTAAATAACGAAGCAATATTTTCAAAATCGGTATGGATGTATGGATCAGGGTATTTCCTGATTTTTTTACGCGGTTGAAAATGTTTTTCGTTTTTGCAGAAACCATTTTTTAGTGAAATTTTGTTCAAAAATGGTTTCTGCAAAAACGAAAAACATTTTCTACCGCGTAAAAAAATTAGAAGATACCCTGATTCATACTCGACATGTGCACGAAAACCGATTTTGAAAATATTGCTTCGTTATTTAATAAAAAATCAAAAACCTAAAAATGAGGAAATGCTTCCAGTTTCGCCTTAAGTTATGATTTTTCAAAAAAAAAAAGGCTCATATAGCACCTCTGGAAAATTTACACAAACTTGGTCATAACTCATGAACGGAGAAAAAACACATCCCTTCCAAAAATATATTTTTTTAGAATTTTCCCGGAGTGCAAAAATAGTTTTTTTTTACTTTTCCAACCGATTTTCCTCATCAGTGGAAAATATTGTGGAAAACGATTTTCATTTTGTATTCTTTTTCCAATTGCTGAGAAAATTTGCTTATGATTTCACAAAAAAAAACATTGTGTCTACGATGTTTCGTTCTTGAGTATGATTTTTCAAAGTAGGTGGTTTCTGTGGAAACTGTTGGCTTTCCACTGGAGTTTTCTGGGTAATTATTAGGCGACTCTGATTTTCTTTCAATTTTGCCTCGTTGGATAAATGTACGACTCGTGTTGTAAAAACCTTTTACAACTCGTTGCATGGATAACTATTGTTTTTCGTGCGATTGGCAATAAAATAAGATAAAAATGGGCATCCCTATTCTATCTTAGAATCTAGCGATCAAAGCGTACGATCCCTTTTTTTGTATGCACTTCTCCGCTTAGCTCCTTCTAGGATTTTACTAGTATTTTTTCCTAGATTTCCCTAGTTCAGCGGTTTTTAGATCGTGCACCGCGGTGCACTTGGTGCACCGCGAAACAATGACAAGTGCACCGCAGCACTTCAGAAAAGTCTTGCGTACACATTTAAATTTATATTCATTACGCATTTCATGAAAAATTATTCGAGTTAATTAGAACAACTGAATTATTGGAAGGCGCTCCAAGGGATTGAGAGCAAAATTTCCTTTTTTTTCCAGCCGGCGTGTCAACCTTGAATCCAGCAAACACCGTTTCAGATATTCGCGAAGAATCATGAAACAAGTCTATCAGATATTCGCGAAGAATCATGAAACAAGTCTGCCAAAACTTTCCTAATAAATGTTATATCTTTCCAAGAACTCATAAGGGGTGATACACAAATTATGTCACGTAAAAAGCGGCCATTTTCAACCCCCCCCCCCCTCCCCCCTATGTCACACTTTTTGTATGAGATCTAAATTTTTTTGTATGGGTCGTCAGGTTATTCAACCCCCCCCCCCTCAAAGCGTGACGTAATTTGTGCACGACCCCTTAATGGAAGGCATTTCAAATGTATCTTTAATCATTAGGCTAAACAATTCTCAGAAGAAATCGTACTAATATTTATGTGGTTTTGCTTGATACCAGAGAAGGAATCAATCGAAATCAGTTAACCAGGAATTCTACTGTTAACGTGCTTATAATTTTCATATAAATTTCCTTTTGAATTGACAAGAGTGCTTGAAAGGAATTTATCAAAAATATTGTCAATTTGTATATGCCAAGTTTCTGAAAATAAACCTTCCAAGTCTCTTGCTAGAAATTTTTAAGAAATTCAGTAAAAGTCTTGGAAAAACGTCCATTAAAAAACCACACTAGAAATAATACAGTAGTTTTCGAAGGACTTGAGGTTCTTCAAAACAAAATAGCACTAATTCGGCTCAAGATTTCATTCAGCATTTATTTATAAAGATCTTGTCTGAAATTTTCCAAAAACATTCTGAGGAAGAATTATTCCGAGTCGAATAACTATGTCACATCATTTTTTTTTTATTCCTGTTCGGGTTTGTCACTGCGACCAGTTTTTAGATCTATTGTGACATTACCCGTATCCTTAGTGTAGTGCATGTCGCATTACTCAATTGCCATTGAGGGGCAATAAAGTATCGATTTTGATACAGTTTTTGATTTGTTTTCTTAGAAAACAAAACAAGAGTACTGATATTGGCCATGCATCGGAAACCTAGCATCACCCTTGTGTTACTGCTAAATTCTCCCCAGTAAGAAGTTTAGAACCCGGGTTTTAATATTAGCAGCAATACCATTCTAATAATGGAACATATGTTCAGTAATAAGGATTCTAGTATGTTCCTTGCATACCAGCACTTAGCTGTCTTTGAAGAGTTAGTACATACATGGATCCCTAACTCGATTTGATGTCCTTTGCATCTAGTTTAGCCTCGAACGGCGAGGTTTGTAACTATCTGCAAAGTAAAGTTGGTTAACTTAGTTTTATTCAGAGACCATAAGCCACCACGATACCAGTGACAAGGACTAAATACTATGATTCCTTGAATTGCCAGAACGCATATTCCAAAATTGGAAAAGTAGGACGACACTAGGTTTCGGTAGATTTTACTCCGTAACGCAACACGAAAAGGTGATCTGCCCACGTTACGGGCTTCGTTAACGATCGAGCATCTTTGAAACCCCCTCAATCATTCATCCATCAGCACGGGTCACCTGACACCTTGGAATGGGGTTCCCTGTTTGGTGGACTTTTACCCCCGGAACAGGGGGTCGGTAGTGCTATTCGCATTCACATAGACATGGTGAAAAAAATAATGACGAGTACATACGCCCCTTGGAATTGCTATGAAAAATACGACAGTTTTTTTTTGACGAATTTGGAAATTTGAAACAATAATGAACATGTGCACCGTGGAGCAATTTATTTCCAAAAACTGCACCGCGAGCCGAAATGCCTGAAAACCCCTGCCCTAGTTATTGCCTTGCTTAGAAAATTCTCACCTGAAAGAATTGGCGGATGCATGCCAGCACGATTCTAGAAGTTTTTCTCAAAGGAATACTTGTGGGCAAGGCTTGTCTGCACTGAGCGCATGAAAATTTTGGTCTTTTGATTTACATCACCAAAATCACCGAATTTGTGCATTACATTTAAACTGATAGGATATTTTAACTTCTATCAGTTTAGATAACAAAAATGGCGTAAATACGATGATTTTAGTACTGCAAATTAACCTTCACATCCCGACCCCCAATATCGCATTTTCAAAATGCTGGCATTTCGTCAATTTTCATCCATCTTTTTTGAAGTCGCCCTCTATCGATCATAAATTGGTGCAAGTTTGTTACACCCAAGTGGCCATGCAATACCCGGAACCATTCCGGAGTTATTCCGGATTGTACTGGGGTCAGGTAGGTTGCCGAAATGGCTAAAAATGATTATTTCGTGTGTTATTGTGTTTGAACCATCGATTTTCAGCGGAATTTTTATTGTGAACAATAAAACAGAACTGCGATAGCCAGATTTGAATAAGTTGACCTATCCGAACAGGTGACAGGTTCCACGGGGCCTCATTGGGGACACTTCTGGTTTTCATCCAAAACATGTCGTGCGACATATCAAACTTCATGATTTCGAATGACTGAGTCAGAAACGATGCCCTGAAGTCTGTATCAACTAATATGGCCACCCCGGAACATCTAGCATAGGTTCCACGGGGGTGAAATCGGGGACATTTCTGGTTTGCAACTAAAACGTGCCGTGCGACATACCAAACTTCATGATTTCAAGAAAATGGGGCTGAAAAAATTGAAAGTATGATGCAAGTGATATGACCGTTCCGGGACACCTGAAACAGGTTCCGCGAGGGCCTGTCAAACACAATAACACACAAAATAATCACTTTTGGTCATTTGGCAAAACAGATAACTCCCCCACCCCCTGACCCCAGTACAATCCGAAATATCTCCGGAATGTTCCCGGATATTACATGACCACTTGAGTGTAATAAACTTGCACCAATTTATGATCGATTAAGGGCAACTTCAAAAAAATCGGATGAAAATTGACGAAATTCCAATATTTTGAAAATAAGTTGTTGGGGGTCGGGTATGTGAAGGTTAAAAGAGCAAATTTTTCATGCGATCACTGCGGCCAAGCCTATATATAGACCCCATAGCAAAGGAATCAAAGAATCGACGCGCTGCAATATTGTGTAGGCTTCATTTGCTTCCATTATCAATTAAATACAAATGCAATGTACGCCTTATCCGAGGAAGGTGTTCCAGATTACAAACTGGATCCAACAATACCATGCCATCAGGCATCCATCACAACCAACAGAGGTTGCTCACAAAGCCTTGCACCTTCCACTCAAGTACCTACCGGAATCGAAACTCATTTACATGATCGAAGCTCACATTGCTCTTTCCAGCTACTAAGTATTTACACAGCTAGCGGATTTCATTATTCGTCGAATTTAATGTGACTGACTTCAAATGTCACTCACTGCCATTGCTCTCTTCACCCGTACGCCCATATTCGGGTTCAGGAAGACCGATTTTCAGTGTCACAGTCAAGACCTCTTCGAAAATCGTCTTGTTTGAAATGAGCGTGGTTAATCGTTATTACAACAACTCGGTAAGGTATGATCAGTCACACGAGCTCGAGCATAATGAGAAGATTCAAGTTTGGTTCAATCAGTTGCTTTCGTTTTACGTGCCGTTGCCAGGTACGCCTAGCTTTGGTGAACGAAGAATGAAGATTTTTATGATGATTGTTGATATTATCGAACAATGAGTGCAGCTCTTCGTATTGATTTCCATGCAAACCCAAACCACCCTGAACGTCGAATGTAGTGTAGATACGTTTGCTGCTGCAGTGCCGACCACATTTTATCGATTCCCCTAACCAACCTACACATCAAGAGGTCTAATACAATCGCAGGTCGACAAGGACGAACATAAAAAGGCACTGGAGCATATAAAAATCGTTTTACAGCTAAACAGCGCGCTCTCGTACCTATATCTACATAAGTGTGTTCAAATGTCCTAATGTAAAAAAAAAGATTATCGATACAAAACGTTATTACAAAATCGATAGCGTATGACTTATTAATGAACTTATGTCATTCACGGCACATGCACTGTAAACTGTTACATATAGCAGTAGAAGTGTTTGATCTAATTTCTCAAGCTGGACAATAGAGCATCGATTGCCTTCACTCACCTTTTGGTTTCCTTAGTAAAAAGAAATCTGCTTGATAAGATTATATTTGCGTTCTAAGGAGAAAAGTATACAGCTACAACGAACGAATTCAAATATTTTAACTAAACTTCACTGAAAGCTTGATATATCACTAAAACCACAAGTAACTTTAGTCCTTAAATGTCCACTGTAACAAAGTTCACTTGTACCAATCCCAGGACCAGCAACAACTACGAGAGGTATCTCCGCCAACCTAACCAATGTGAGGAAACAAATTAATCTCTGTGGAAAAGGACACCTTCCAAAACATTCCACATGCCACCACCACTGCACAAATGTCAAAGCAATACTTCAGCAGAAGTGCGCATGTCCTGATCTTCATGTATGCAACGTAACGTAAACAAACATCCGAATACTTGACGGAGCAATCCCGTTATTCCTTGAAAGCACGTGGGTAACATACGAGGGTCAATTCGTGCTTTTGACATTCAAACTAATCGTTGCAATCGCATTGCTCCAAAGCTGCTTATATTCACCGGTAGATCTGAAAATACTTATATTCATGATAGATTGATGAAGTAGCTAACTTAGCATACCGTTCAGACTAATGTTTGGGTGTCTTCTGTAACATTTACGTGGGAGTTTCGATCCGGTCCATGCTTGTGCGTCTCCAGTTAGCGTTTTATAAATGGCTAACTTTGTGCGACGATGAGCTACGTTCGATCGTAGAGTTCTGCGGAGTCCGAAGTAAGTTCAATTTCTTAATAAAATGCGTCTCGGAATTTCTCAGCTGGTGTCCTTGCCGAGGATCATCAGTGAACTCAAGTCACGAATTCATCCACCGCCTCGTTAGAGATCTGGGTTGCAGGCGCATTCATCAATCGTGTAAGAAATCCGTATTCATGCGAAATGAGAAGATTTCCGTGATTGTCCGGCCCCGGAACATGTCGGCTTGTGACAGTAGGCCTCTGCACGAGCTGTGCAGTTTCCTGTAGAATTAGACTGCGTATCCTTAGCGCGGCACAGCTCTTCCAGTGCTTCGGTATGTCGTTCTTTCTGCAGGCACATTTTCCTCTAGAAAACGGAGTTCCGCGTCAGTCTACAACGTGTTTCATTCGCTGTCGTACGACGACGTTGCCACACTCTCGCCTATTCTACATTCTTCTCGATTTTTAACTGATCACATTCGCCGAAGAATTACGTAGATAAGTTGAATAACGCGCATTTACAGAGCTAGACCATGTTGAAAGCCCTTAGATGAATATCTTGGTACGGACCAGTCTTCAAGGTGCAGCCCCGCGCGGATGTGTAGCCGTGCTCACGCTCTCCAATGAACATTAGCTTCGAGTTCATGCATGCACACGTCGGGATGAACATGCACTCGAGCTCAAGCTCAATGCTCATGTTTTGCACCGCGCTCGCAGCGGCGCTCACAGCCGCGCTGAAAACATCGGTGTTTGCAGCTTCGCACTCGTTTCGGTTTTGCACTGCGGTCAAGAAGCTGAGAAATGTTCTAACGGTTCAATGCCACATTTGCAGTCGCTGTCGTCACAGTTGTTGATGGCGTGATTCACCGGTGATGATAATTTTTTTTTCTGGTCCACTTCGATTAAGTACCGTCGTTGGGGGTGAGAATGGGTCAAAAAAGGATACTCAAAGATGAATTGTTAAATAACAAATGCAATTTAAGTCGGAATAACTTTTTATTTGGTATGTATACTCTTCTATGTGGTAATGATAGTTTAGCAAAAAAGTATCACATTATATGAATTACTTACTAAACTACAAATGATTGAAAATTGACCCAATCTCACCCCTTAGAGGGGGTGAGAATGGGTCAAAGTATTAGAAGTCGCCTATCTAAGAATATAAGTTAATTTTATTGATCATATCTAGTAAGTCTATTTAAAATACAATGTAACCATGACGAATAAAAACTTAGGTAATTTTAAAAGATGATAAATCCACCTAAAAGGGCTAATACAACCGAAAAAATTGTTGAAATTTGATAAAAATAACGTTTGTATGTTGTATCGCCATTTTTAGCCACCATAATCATCCTCATTTAAAGTTTCAACTTCCAAGAGAGGAGGGGGAAGATTACAATGAGGGAGGGACGCATTGAAAGATTGATTGAAAAAAAAAACATTATATTTTTAGTATACTGCATTACTGCATAAGAAATGTTTAACCAAACCCCCCGTTATAAACTCTTATGTACATGATTATTGGCCTCTCAAGATAGAGGGTCATTCAAATATTATGTTACACAACATTTCACACTATTAGACCCTCTCTCGCAATAACATTGAATCGAATATGCAGTACACTAAAGGCTAGATGATGATTAGAGGAGCTATCCAAACGCATGGGTGTATTTTTATAAATGATGTTAGGCACTAAACATATGAACACACTTGCTTGACACTTCTTCGACATATTTTCGAAAAAAGCGTGTTTTTATGAAGATACGGTAAACATGGCACGACTTTAAAGTCAAATGGGGACTGGATAACAAGTTGAATTTTTAGTTAAGGTTATGTGCACTCGATAACTTGCTTGACCCAATCTCACCCCCATTCTTAATATTTAGACATAGGGTTGAAAATATTGAATTTTTAAATAAAAAGTGCATTGACAGCTCACTTTTTCCATTGCATCAACCAGGTAATACCTACAGCTAACTACTTATAAGAAAATTTACGGTTAGGTGCTTGTGTGGAGCATTGCGAAGGAGAATTTTTTTCAGAGTGATTTACTAGTAGTTTCATCACATAAGTTTAGCCACAAATTTAACAAAAAATGATTATTGCTAAACATCTTATTCTGCATCATGACGTTTAAGAACATCTCCTCTTTGAAACAATATAAAGTTTTCAATATAAATTAGCGATAGTTGATGAGTTATTTCAAATTTTATGTTTCTCCGTTTTGACCCAATCTCACCCCCAGACCCATTGTCACTCCCATCGACGGTATGGGTTGTTTTTTTTTTTATATTTAATAAACACATTGCTGGTCGCCATGACGTATTTTCGGCCTCCAAAGGGCGGCTGGGTTAAAATATTGTAAGTTCTTCAGTTGGGTCAAAAAAAGCTTCCGAATTAAATTTTTATAAGCAAGTGTGATCAAAAGTCGACGGGGGGAGGATGGGTCTCTGAAATCACCAACATGCAAAACATGAGTGCAAATTTTTATGTCTTCACGGTAAAATCGCATAAAAAAGCCAGCAAAACCGGGAGTAGACAAAATCGGGGATTTACAAAATCTGGTCACCACTGTATGACACTGCGATCGAAGATCTTATCTATTTTTCTGTTGCATACGCAAACACTTGGGATGTGATATTCATATAGATAGCATAGCATAGCATAGCATGAATACTTGCATAAATCTTGGATGGGTGTGATATTCATATAGATATGATTTAAGAGCTTAACCCTCATGCGATCGCGGTGTTGTATTTTGTACAACACATTGAAAAAATCTCGCTTTTTGCACTCACCTAACAGTGGTGGCAAGCCGCGCGAGTTACGGAAGGATAAGAAGTTAATTAATTAGGGGGACATTTAGCAACAGCTATGAAGGCGTGGGAATTCAGCCTCATTGAACTGGCTGAGAAGCGGGCATTGTTCCAGCAGATACGTTAAAAAAAGAGTTCCGACTATTACCAACAATAATCAGAATAATCTCAAATTGAACCATACGGATCCTAACGATCCTAACGAATAGTCGACGAGCAACTTAGTTATCAATAACAAAATGAGTATACATACTATATTTTTAAATCGGGGATCTGTAAAGGAATGTAATATTGTGTCCATGTACTGGTGTATTAAAATAAGATCATGGTGATGATATTGTAAGCATGGTAATGTGTCAGCATGGTAATCGGCGGCAGCGTGAAAACCATGCGGCTAAAGAGCAACAGCAACAAATCCAGGAATCAACTGCGGCATATCAAATTTAGTCACTAAAAATAGTAAACATTTTTCTCGATCACTTGAGAAACCGCACACCGGTGTCACGCAGGCAACGGCAACCCACCTAGCTTTGCCACCGCGCACCGCCTGCCGAAGAACGACAAACACAAGCTGGCTAGTAGGCTCGCACACACAGCTTACCCCACGTCTCCATTAGTCTGAAATGTCTTGCCATTTTGCTGCCAGAAAGAGAAAACGTAACAGAAATGATCAACACCGCTGCTTTCTATGCAAACAGCGAGATAACATTTCTGTCATGACACATCTGTCCAGCAAAATGGCAAGACATTTCTGTCTAGTGGAGACGTCGGGTTAAACACTAGGCTTGAGCCTGAGTTTTGCGCTTGGGCTCGAGCCTGAGCTCGAGCGCGCCGTGTTCATTTTTTCCTTGCCTGCTCGATGCTCTCGACAAACACGAACATGAGAGAGAATGCGCGCTCGGGATGAACGCGCACTTGCAAAATTGAGCTCAGGCTCAACGCGGCTCGTGTTTTTGGGAAGACTGCTTGCCTGAGCTACCTATCGCTAAGCGTAGAGTATCTGAAAAAACGATAACTTCGGCAAAGAAAACTATTAAGTGCTTTAGGAATACTTACTGAAAGGTAAGTTAGACTACCTTTACTTTACCTTACCGGTCAGACTAAGGCCTGAATTTCCACTGATGTACGTAGGAGTTGTCTCCATTCGACTCGGTCAATGGCTGTGAATTATCAGGCTTGGTCAACCCACGTCTTTTTGTACCGGTTGGATTGGATCTCGAGAACCCTTTAATCCCACATCCGGCTATCCAGCATCCTGATGACGTGACCCGCACACCGTAGCCTCCCGATTTTCGCGGTGTGGACGATGGTTGGTTCTCTCAGCGTCCCGTCTTCCATCTGCACTTTACCGTAGATGGTACGCAACACCTTCCGTTCGAAAACTCCAAGGGCACGTTGGTCCTCTGCACGTAGAGTCCAGTCAGCGTTTTGTAGATATAGTTACCTTCGTGTGACCGCGAACTTTGTTCCATCGTAGAGTTCTGCGGAGTCCAAAGTAAGCACGATTTCCTGTCGCAATGCGCCTCTGATTTTCTCTGTTGGTGTCGTTATCGGCGGTCACCAGTGAGCCCAATTCGTCAACCGCCTCGATTTCATCACCGTCGATAGAAATTCGGGGTGGTTGGCGCGGTAATTCCTACCTGCTACCTAGAGCCCTTTGCTATCATGTACTTTGTTTTCGACACATTAATGACTAGTCCGATTCGCCTGGCTTCACTCTTTAGTCCGATGTATTTTTCCGCCATCGGCTCAAATTTACGAGCAATAATATCAATATTATCAGCGAAACCAAGCAGCTGAACGGACTTCGTGAAAATCGTTCCACTCGGGTTTATCCCCGCTCTCCTTATTAGGGGGTTGTGGGGCAAGATGGCCACCCTAAGCTTAGGCGCCTTGGGAGCATATACTTTCATTACAATATGGCTATTTAACACTCATTCCCTTTGTTTCATGTCTTTTCTATCTTATTAACACAAAAAAGCATTTTATTTTGCACTACCATTGCAAAATAAATTCATTTGAAAAATGTTACTTTCGACATAGAATGTTTGCCATATGGGGCAAAATGGCCACCCCATCGGGGCAAGACGGCCACAGAGCTAAATTTTTACAATTAGTATGTTTTAATCCCTAAGCAACGTTCAATAAACCAAGGTCGAATCATCCGCAACGCTTTGCCTACAGATGGTGTAGTATTTGCCACCATTTTCTTTATGATAATGTTTGAAATAAAATTGATAGAAATTTATTTGGAAATGTTCTATGATTTGGTCTATTTTTTCAGCAAACTTGTTTTTCTCGAAACGATTTAGATACATTACTACTCTTTTCATGCACTAAACTGTAATTCAACGTCTTGTAACGAACCCTTCTAGCGGTTTTAGCAACGATTTTCCATCCCTGTGCCAAAATATTCAATGAAACCAATCACTGTTCAACAGCAAATAACTTCAAAGTATTTCTGAGATATCATCTCCATCGTAATTATTTTAACAGCTTCAACTAATATGAAAAGCAATTTTCTGTGGTTTTGCATTATGTCTAAACATCAATAACAGTTTAAGGCTGCTTTAGATTGATTTTTGGACATAGGCCTTACCACAGGTGGCCATCTTGCCCCGAATGATTACGATATGTTTATCATTTTTTATATGACATAATTAATTTAAAACATTGAAATTTGATTGTCGACTCTGAACAACAGTCACATATGGACACCATTAAAAATTAAACATAATTTTTAAAACGATGTTATTTCATCACTAATCCTTAAAATCAGATGATCTGATACTATAAGAAAACACTGTTTTTGAACACTCAAACTTCAAACACTATTTTATAGCAGATTTTTCAAACTAATAGTAACTTTTTCGCACATTATAAACATAAAGCATTGTTTATAATCACAACCCATGCAGAAAATATTTTTGTGTTGCGAATTAATGCTCAAAAAACAGGGTGGCCATCTTGCCCCATATGGCCATCTTGCCCCACAACCCCCTACACCCTCTAAAGCAATGTTGAACAGCAAGCACGAAAGACCAGCACCTTGCCGCAACCCTCTGCGAGATTGAAAGGGACTCGAGAGTGTATCTGATACTCAAACTACGCACATCACTCGATCCATCGTTGCATTGATCAATCGTATCAGTTTATCCGGAAATCCGTACTCGTGCATAATCTGCCATAGCGGGTCTCGATCGATTGTATCAAACGCCGATTTAAAATCGATAAACAAGTGATGTGTGGGCAAGTTGTATTCGCAGCAATTCTGCAACACCTGGCGAATGGCGAGCATCTGGTCTATTGTAGCGCGTTCACCCATGAATCCAGCCTGAAATTGCCCCACGAACTCTCTTGCAATCGGTGATAGACGGCGGCATAAAATTTGAGAGAGTATCTTGTAGGCAGCGCTCAGTAGTGTGATCGTGCGGTAGTTTCCGCCATCCAACTTGTCGCCTTTTTTTTAGATGGGACACATGGTACAGTAGACGTTAGATAACTGCAACATGTTTACGTTTCACTTAGCGAACAAGATTCGATAACTGTAACGTCAGATTGGTGTCAATAACCCATCAAATGACGTAAAATGAACGTAAAATTCATTCGACTGTTCATTCGGACTAATCCGGGGCCCCGTTTTGACGGAAAGCGATGCAATAACTGCAAATTTGTTGCACTTACCGGACTTGCAGTTAGAAAACATTGCAGTTAAACCGTTTGAACCGATAGAACGTCTACTGTACCTTACATCCATTCCTCCGGTAATACTTCCTTCTCCCAAATCTTGGTAACCCAGTGTAGTGCTTTCACTAATTCTTCTCCACCGTATTTTAGTAATCCGCTTGGTAGTTGATCTGCTCCAGTGGCTTTGTTGTTTTTAAACCGGCTAACGCCGTCCTTAATCTCTTGGATGTTAGGGGCTGGAAATCTTTCGTCCTGCGCACGTACTCCTAGGTGCTCATCGTAATTCTGCCACCATCTCTCGTTCACCTCACGCTCGTCCATCAGAAGATTCCCGTGAATGCCTCGGCACATGTCGGCTTGTGGCACAAAGGTTCTACGTGAACGGTTAAGCTTCTCGTAGAACTTCCGTGTGTCCTTAGTGCGGTACAGCTCTACCATCGTTTCGCGATATCGTTCTTCCTGCTGGCGCTTCTTCCTCCGGAAGACTATGATCTGCCTGTTCCGCGCCTGTCTATAACGTGCCTCACTCGCTGTCGTACAATGTTTCTCGGTTTTCAACTGATCACATTCGCCAAAACATTCCTTATTTGAATTGTTATTCAGCTACAGAGATAGAACATGCTGAAGGTCCAGGATTTTCTCGAAGTGAAAACTTGTCTGAGCTATCGCTGAGTATCTGCCAAAACCACGGGGGTGCTACGGTGATCTGATTTTGTTGCCGCTTATCATGCACAACCAGAGCTCACCAATACAAACATTGACTCAATACAGCAGCGGGAGCAAATGAAGAAAAACGCATTATGTTAAGAATGTTTACGAAAAGAAGTGTTGTGTGTCTTTTCACAAAGAGTTAGTATTGTATAGGAACTTGATTTAAATACCGACACTCTCAAATTCAATTTTTTTTTTTTGCTAGGTTTCTAGCTGCACTCTGAATAGAGTTGAAACCTTTACACTAGACCCGAAGATAGAAAAGAGTACGTAATCTTTCAGAAGCAGTTTGCCAGCCGTACGCGGAAAATGATATCCATTAAGACACTGTTGCCTACTGACTCAGAAAGTTACGGTAGAAGGTTGGAAATTTTTCAATTGGTCAGTCAGTCAGGATTTGCCTATGTAGTGAGTTATGGTCACACGATTTGTGTTTGTCTTCTTGTTTGGTTTTGTGGTATGGTTCCGTTCAATATGTATTACTCCTCGTTAAGTCAGTTTTTTTTTTATCGAATCAATCGAACGTATGTTAAAATATAGTCAATCCTGGGTCAAATTGTTATCTTGATTTTGCTAATCGTTTTCTCTGTGTTCATCTCTTGTGTCCTTGAATTATCATCGGTCCAAAACCCACAGAAACATGTAACTGAAGTTCTGATATTTGTCTGTTGGTGTCATAATACCATTTAAGAGATAAACAAAAATACGCCAAGTTGATCAGTTGATTGCAATAAAATTTTGAAATAATAAAGATTGCTTGTCTATTATGTATGCATCCCACTACAAATACTATGAAAAATATTCAAATTCGCTCAATTGTCAATTGTCCAAAATGTCACGTCGAACGCATTGACGTCAACGTTCAAGTGTTCGCACGTTAGCTTCGAATCTATCAGCACAATTAAGTGCTGCAAATCTCCTTCTCACTATTAGTTCTTCGGTCGATTTTAATTGCTTTATTTAAAGAAAATATGATCAACTAACATTATAAAAATTCGAAAAAGCAACTATGACACCAATAAATTACTAATCAAAATCAACCGAGAAACGTGGGAAATAGAGCCCAAACAACATTTTGAAGTCGGCTGGCTGTAAAAGGTTCCAAAACCCGTCACAAATCCTACAATACTTTTATAAGGATTTGTAACGATCATCAAAACCTTCTTTAATCCAACCGACTTGGGACTATTGCTTGGGAATAGACTCTAATGAGCCCTGGCGGATCCTCCATGTTTATCGAGTATGTCTGATGCATATGATCAGCCATACTCCATCTGCAGCAGCCGGGTCGTGATGAACCGTTGGAGGCGCATTAAAGTGTTAAAAAGGTGATATGTTTCACTAAAGAACACTACATTACAATAATCAAAATGAAACTCCTTCACTTTTATACCGTCAACCCCTGCGAACTTGGCCAGGGAGTATTGTATAGGAACTTGATTTAAATACCGACACTCTCAAATCAAGTCTCAAATTCAAAAATATTAATTTATTCCGCTTTTTCATGCTCAACACATTCATGAGATCTAATCTAAAATAAGCGTTTTGACCCGATATCCCTCGTAAAAAGGTAAACATTCCGCTTTCACGATTGTGTTGGTGAACATTTTGACTGGAGTTATGCTCCATGTAAGATGGCACAATCCAACCTGTCAAATTCCATAGAGAAAAAATAGCCGTCCCCTTGGCCAAAACCAGAGAAAATAGGTAGAGAAGCGAAGAGTGAACAGCCGTCTGAACGGCAACACTTTTTCTGTTTTGATTTCGTAACTCGGATGTTGGCAACTACCGAAAAACAGATTAATCCACCTATCGAGGGTAGTGTCTTTCACGTGTACTGCATTAGAAAATGATTTATGCTGTTGATTTATTAACAAGAAATCATCTAAAATGTATACCAAAAAGGATAAATTTTCGTCAATTTAAGGAATCAATGTTATTTACAGTAATATCCTTGATATTTAAAAATATTGGTAAAAAAATGTTTCGAATGATCGCAATACTTATCATGAATTATGCGGCAATCGTCAAGGTTTGTTGATTTTGTTCGATAGGATACCAGTTTGACGGTTCGATAAGGTTTTTTTGGCTTCACACTCTTCGCTTCTCTACCTATTTTCTCTGGCCAAAACGATAACATTGGCAAAGAAAGCTATTAAGGGCTCTAGGAATACTAAACTTAAAGCTCTCAGTTAGACCACCCACCCAAGAAAATCAAAATTAGGAAGACGAAGTGATGAAAGGTTACGATTGCAACCCACAACACAATCGCTGATTATCTGAAATCTCTGCGTAATTTACTGCTTTATTAATTGCGTTGACAAATTGATTTCCCTTTTCCAACTTGAATGGACTGCTGACCCAGAGGTTTGGCTAAAGAAAAACCACAGGCAAACAGATGTTACACGCAGAACAATATTCATTGTCCGGTTCACTCTGGTGAGCAACGAAAACTCTGTTGCTCGCGCCTCTGGTTGTGAAGGTCGAGGTCGAGTACAGTTAAAAGTGTGCTCGATTACAATGTCACGTCTATATTTCTGTGGGAAACCCATCTCATATAGCTCAATTTCAGCCTCGACAGATCGGCAGCCACGCAATTAATGCCCATTTTGTTAGACAAACAGTTTTAGTATGTAAATTTATGCCGTTAGTCTACTTTGACAAACATAAACCGGTAAGCGAAGGTGTCGAATGCATATCTGCCGGTTTATATGGCATAGATTTATGCGCCACAGATAAGACTGGAAACGGCGCGCGTCTAGAGTATTTGACATATGTGCAGAATCGAAATTCCATCAAACTCGTATGTGGGAGATGAATCCGGTTGAAAAGTAATAAAAAGAACTCATTATTGAATAAATGGCAACTACTGATGACCATGCAATAGCATCTGACCTCTTCCTAGCTGTTTGATAAATGCAAAGACTCAAACAAAACTCGTGAATGAATAAACTCAAATTTCGGTAAATAGATTTAAATTCCACTGATTACTCCCATTTCTTCTAGGGATGCTCAAACGTTCACCAAATAAATTTCAATTTTCATCGTTCATCGGAACTTGATCTCTCAAGTTCAATAAACCGAGATCGAACGTTCTCAATAACATTTGTACGTTTAACAGGTGAACCCCTTTTGAAGTATTCACTCAAAAAACTGGTCGCACAATGTCACGCGACTTGTTTCACTGCCAAGATGCACAACCATGCAGCATCCACTAACCGGCGGCAGGTTTCTTCTATTGATCCGTTACGTCACATAAGCATGGATTCCTCTTCGTCAAGTATTATACCGATGTGTGCTCTATGCGACTATATAAAAAGCAGAGGAGTTTGACGGACCACCATTTGGTGATACTTATCTCAGTCTCTCACAGCTTATCTTAGGCGGGATTCACAATGAAGCCACAGGTAAAAAGCTTGAACTTGATTCCAACGCACATGGCGTCTGTGATAACATTGAACATTCGTCTCCATCCAGACAGAGTTATTCATCGTAGTGCTTCTGTTGGCGTCCTCGGCTATTAGCCAGGAGGTTGAAGTAGTTGAACAGGAGCAGAACATCGAACCTGATGGGACCTACTCCCATCGATATCGGTTAACCGATGGAACAGAAGTTCAGGAGCAAGGAAAAGGAGGAGTATCTGCTACCGGCGGATACAGTTATACCTCACCGGAGGGGGAAGTGATCCGCATAACCTACACTGCCGATGAAAATGGCTACAACCCGCAAGGTGATGCCATTCCCCAACCGCCGCCCATTCCGGAGGCGATCCTGCGAGCGTTGGAGTACATTCGAACACATGCCCGACCCGAGCAGTGAAAAGTGTTTTCAGTGTAGTGATAGTGATATGTATCATATAATGCGGTTGGGCTGTAGAAATTGTTATGTTTTATTGTTGAAAGTATTGTGATAAGAAATCATTGAAATAATAACATATAAAAATAATTATGTGAATAAGTGAAATCTGGTCTTTTGTGAATAATTTATTTAAGGTGAAGATATAACGAAGTGTCCATGAAGAGATGGAAAAAACAATTGCCATCGATTGTTTTTCACAAAATAAGGAAGGAATTTTTGTGAGATATCAATCAATCGTGATCAAGAACATAGTTAAATATGTAGTGATCGTGGTTTAAATAATGTTGAACATGCATAAGGCTTAGACTGGCCCAAATACAGAAATGTCGAAAAGTTCCACGGGGCACCCCCTAGGATTGTGCCTTTGGGCGAGAAGAATAAGCTGAGAAAAATTCAGCTCAATCGGTTCAAAATTAAGCTGACGCAAACGATTTCTAGTACAGTGTGTATGGGGTTTTCAGGCCAAATGCATGGCAAATTGGATGGCCTACAGTCCCTCGTTCCACACGTCGGTTTGTCACGCTAGATTTGGTACAGAATGTAATGAATGGCAGTTGATACTGTAATGAATAAGTTTGGAGGACATCATATAAAGATAAAACTTTATTTAGTTGCGGTTAGGGCCAATGGAAGGAGGATGGGGATCTGAACCCTCGTTTATTTTCAGTTTTTGTTTTGCAGCACGTGTTTGTCGTTCGAAACTTGCGCGCGAAATCATAGACAGCTATTTTTTTTTCTTCATTTTAATTGTTCGCGCGCGTATATCTAAATGAAGAATAACATAGCAGCCGCGCGCATGTTTTGGACGACAAACATGTGCTGCAATGCAGCAACCGAGAATAAACGAAGGTTCATATCCTCATCTTCCTTTCGTTGGCTGAAACCTTAACTAAATCAAGTTTTTCCGTGGTAGGTATGATCTTTTGCAATATTGTTCTTTAGAAAACTAACTGCCATCTATTACATTCTGAGCCAAATCGAGCGTGATAAACCGGCTTGCTGAACCAGGGACTGAAGGTCATCGAATTTCCCATGTATTTGACCTGAAAACCCCATACATACAAACTTGAAATCGTTTGCGCCAGCTTAATTTTAAACCGATTGGGTTGAATTCTGCACTTGTAATTCTTCTCACCCAAGAAGGGGGTGCCCCGTGGAACTTTTTTTTTTATAAATGTGGGCCAGTCTAATAAGGCCCCATTACAATCGAACAATATTTGGCAAAGCAGGACGACATTAATCCGAAGAACCCATCTTTTAGTAACCATTAAGGCCTTAGAAATCAGATATCATGTGTACAGTTCTACAATATTGCGCAGTGTCAAGAGTAGTCTAATATACACATTACACGGGTCTGCACTAGGATAGATCAACGATCTACATGACAAATTTAATTTGATCATTTTCAATGAGATCAAATTGGTTCAGGTGTTATTAGAGGTCCCTAAGCCTGGAAGGGTAGTACAGACTTCATTAAGCTATCAAGAATCAGTAGGTCGGCTCCAGAGGCACGTTTTCCTCCATTTGGGATTTTTTTTTCTATCGCCATGAACACGAGCAAATTCATCATTTACATGAGGAAGATGGAATGGATACGGGATGTGATAGCGAAAAGAAAGG
>NC_085138.1:279503078-279557943 GCF_035046485.1 Aedes albopictus
CTTTGCTAACAGCCAACGCATCTCAGCTCAAGTATCTGCTCACGGTAGGAGAAGCCCACGAGTTCTATCACCTGCTCTTGACGCTCGTGGTTTTGTCGATATCACTACAGGTATAAAGTCCTTTTATTTTATCATACAATGAGTCACATTATTAATTTTCTTTGTCCGTAGGTCTTCCAAGCCGTTATGATAATTATTCTGGCCATTGTTCTCGATATCAACAAAGTTGAACAGCACAGAAAGTCGGACATACTGAACAATTTGCTTATAATATTCACAGTTATCAGTGTGGTGATCAACGTCATCATCAGTGCATTTGACATGAAAACTCAAGGAGACTTGTTACGGAGTAATTAGTGAATATAACTTCTACGAAAGTACAAAACAAAATATGTCTGTTCGGTGAGGTTCGAAGTAAATTTGAAACAGGCGGATTCCCGATGATTAACAGCTATATTTTTGCGGCGTCTTAGACCGTTCATACCTTCTCAATTATAAGGATGAAAGTTAAATGAACATTTATCATTTTAATTAGTGGTTTAGTTGAGAGAACATTATGTTTACGAACATGTTGAAAGAACCAGATGTCAGAAATGCACATATTCAATTAGTAGCGAAAGGTCCATGAACTGGCATCAATTCAAGCTGATCAGATAAACGTTTTTGCTCCTCGGCTAGACGATAAGCTTCGTCTCGTTCCTGTTTTGTGAGTGGACGACGCTTCAACCTGGCAGCCATAATTTTCTTGTAGCACTCAATTATCTGTGAATACATAAATATTGGATTTAAAGATTTGCTTTTATAATTCAATCTGAATCATACCTCTTGATCAACTCTATCCAGTTTCCTCTTTACCTCGATCCGCTTCATTTCATCCTGAGCCATTGACTGCAGCTTTCGGATTTCGTTCGAGTTGTACTCAGCTATTACCGCTATCTCTGTGCGAACACGATTGATTTCCGACAAAATTTCATCATCTTGTTGGCTTTTGGGCATATCATCGTCATCGAGAATGCCCTGTTCAATAAGCTCCTTGCGCAAACGTCGCTCAATGCTAATGCCATTTTTTAGCAATGAAACTGCGCTTCTCGAATTGCTGTGACCTATATCGGAGCTGCTGTTGCTGTTCTCGTTGCTAGTACTGTTACAATCAGGAAGCAAATTTTCCTCCATCAAAGCTGAGACCAAGCGTTGTGTGAGCGGTCCGGTTATACCCTCACCCCTGAAAAAACATTGAAATTTCAAAAGAGAAATTAAGACCGAGCAAAAAAAAGTTGCACCTTGTTGCTATGCTTATTAAATACATTGAACACTTACATCACTTTCTCCTTCCTTCCAATGTCACCGTTTGTGAGTCCCTTCACTTTCTTCGCGCTTGAATCTTGCTCCTCCTTGATATCATCCGCAGCCCACTGGGTGCTGTAATGCGGACCCAACTCCGGAATCGGTGGAATCAACGGTCCCGAATACTCCTCCAGCAAATCATCCAGCAGCTTCAGATCTTCGTGCGTGATGGGCATACAGTAGGGCTCAGCCGACATCCAAAATTTGTTCGGAGTATCGTTCTTCGAGAGCATTAGTTTGTTGTTGCTATTGTCGGAAATAATGTGCTGGATGTGGTGATTCGGCGGTAGGAAGGGAACCGCATCGCTACTGTCATCAGTGTTCTGCGACGGAGCTGGGGAAGGTGGGATCAACGAAGACATATTTTTTATCTTGGGTAATTTCATGTGATGGCCAAATGGTTTTCCTGAGCTATCACGGAACTTTTGCTTATCATCCAGACGCCTCTTTTTACCAGGCGAGCTTGGCGCCTTGTCTATGAATTTGCCTTTCCTTTCACGTCGCTCGTCTGCCTTGTCGATCGTGTCTATTTCGCTCTTCAGAACGCGATAACGCAAAGCAACAGTGGAAAGTAGTAGTTCCAGTTCTAACTGAACCATATCCAAGTCTTCTGCTGGTACCAAATCTTCGGTGGTGCTAGACAACGCTGGAATTACGACATTGCAGAATAAGGCACGCTATTCAACTATACATGAAATTTCAATTATATCTTACCCGCCGTGTACTTTGGCAACACCTTTCCGTTATCAGCAGTTTTGATGTATGGAACCAAGGAAATTTCTCCAGGCGATCCGGGCGAAGGGACACCCGCACTGGCTACGGTTGCTAGCGCTTTAGCCGACGGCAGCTTGGATCCCGAAGGGAGCCCTCCTACTCCTAGCCCAGCGAACCCGCCACTGCCCGTCGGATGACCCATTCGATTTTTCGACGATGATGAAAGCGATAAGCGCTTCGCAAGGCTCTTATCAGCCATTTTGGCACCTCACCGTTGACCTCTCGAAGGTAATAAGAAACAAAAATCACGAATTCCAGACGCGAGCTAAATTTTGTTTACAAAATATTAGCCACTTGTTCAACACAACAGGATGTTTGAATGTATGCAAGGGTCCGTTGATGCACAGCTGATCAGCGAGCGAGCGATGTCACTACTACATCTACTCGGTGCTAAAACGGGAACAAAGCTGTCACCCAGATGCGTCAGCTTGTTTCTCAGCGAAGTAAAAATCGATTTTATAATTCAACTTTTTCGGTACATCCACTACATTTTACGACGCACTTTCACTTCTCAACACTGCATTTTATATCAATTTATCAATGCACTTGATTTAATTCGAAAACATGCACAATTTTTAGATTATTTATCAATAAAATGATGCGCGAATAATTTTGGCTGACGCCTTTGCAGCAGCTGCAAGGGAAAACGAAACGAACGTCAAAAGCGATACAGTGGCGTCGTTAAGAAAAGAAAAAGAGTACGAAAGGGGCAAAATAAAACTTGAAATAAATAAAATTCTGCTATTCTGCTATTCTGCTATTATCAACGCATCCCCTGGCTTTCGCCCATCTGCGTTGTCTTTTCACTAGGCAATACGTCTACCAATTGATGTTTATGGGCTTGCCGGACCAAGTCATGTAGCTAAGCCAAACACCCCACCTACAACTGTTGGGTAGGCACCATTGTCCCGCCCACTGGTCTTTTACAGCTAGTTGTAGGTGCATGTGTGCGTGTAAGTATTGGAGTGTGTGTCAGTGTTGGTGTATTGTAGGCGCCAACTCGTTCTAATCCACTCTGATAGCTAACACCCTATTGAACCATTACCCTTAAATTTCGCAATCTATGAAATAGAATGAGTTAAACGCCTGTAAAAAACAGTCAGTTAAATCAAACAAGGAATATTAGTTGTTAGCGGGGAAAGGGTCCCGAAATCCAGTGGGTCACCGGGTTGTTAGCAGCACAACAAAGTCGCCGCCAAGTTTGCGGTTAGGTGCAGCTTTAAACTGCAAATTGATATTTATTATTAGCAATTCAGAATACAATATTTCATTTACTTACACTTTCGGTGCTTTAACGTATTTCACTGAGATTTCACCTTCCCAAGTAGCTAACATTTCATGTTCTAGATAGGTTTAACATTGCATGAATGTAGATTATAGGAAATTCACATCTTTTAGACACTGTAAGTAATTCATATTAATTAGCACTATAGTTTCTCGAGTATTGAATAATTGCATGACTTACTGTTAAGTAGAATAAACAAATAAACTAGTTTTAAGTAGAATAATCAATTTGATAGGTAGAATCACTATGTGTTCCCTTCTTTCATCCTTCTTTTCTTCTCTATCTACAATTTAGCCCCTGCCAAGTGCAAAGCGCTGTCAGCTCTTGTCATCGCTAGAAGCTCTGTGCCGCCCAATGCACTTGCAGTGTTCCCAGCGGTAACATTAGTATTAAAGCGAAGATACAACGAAGCAACGCCCCGAACCTCGAGAGCACAAACCCCAAGAACCAAATGACAAGCAGCGCCGATAAGTCGATCGACTGGCCACCATCAGTGAATAACCAATCGAGTAAACCCCCCAGCACAAACTGCCACCAGCTCTCCCGACCTGCGCCCAACAAATCCGAGGCACAGCCCAGCCTTAGCTTCACCTTAAAACCAAAATCTAGATTACAGAGCACAATACTTCCCAAGAAACCACGCAGCTCGAGCCGCAAATCACGCACAACACGGCACAATTAAGACAAACACTACCACGCCCGTACAACCGAAACCGACCTAGAGTAGAGAAGGGTCTCTTTCCACTCCAACCCGGACTCAACTGCACCCACAGGGCAGCGCACCTCACCCACACCGCACTCATTCATGCATCACTGTCCGAGCCGCACGGTGACCTGGGTTGAGTCTATCTGCATGACCTCGCCCAACCCGTAACGCAGAGTTTAAATCCCTCTCTTGCATTACAAAGTACTCCCTCTTCCCAAAAATCTGTGCGTGGTATAAATGAGATCTTAAGGCTGAAGAAATCGTCACCAATACAACCGCCAACACTGAGCACTCAATGATGTCGGCCTTATCAACGACGACCCCCTCAGTCCCAAACCCAATTATCCCACACTACCCAAGTAACCACCCTGCTGAAGCCGTAAGCACCGCACGCACAAAGCACACACACACCGACACGAACCACCCCACACAAACCACCAAGGCCGAACAAAAGCGGAGAGCGGTGCCACCACTGCTGAATCACGACTTTTTCAGTATAATTCAGCAATCATAGATCCATTCCTCGACCCTACTCAGCCCTAACGGTCCATAGCAGTGCCTGTCAATATATGCGCCTCACACATGCAACCCCTACACCCTAACAGTATGGTCACTTGGGTATCCCTGGGTTTTGACATGATGGTCAGGGATCACAGCCATCAAAACGTTCCACACTTTATCAGGGCTTACGACCTGTAGACATGATGATTTCTCAATAGTTTCAAGCTCTTTCGGACCTTCCGCTATTGGAGACCATCATGGCTAGCGGTGTTAAAAAAAAAAAAAACTTGAAATAAATAAAATCAATATTAAATCTTTTTTAAAATTAAAATTTTTGATTATGATTTTATTCACGGTTAAAAATAATAAGATGTAGGGTCTTGTACCATTTGGGCAGGTGTACCTATTTTAGGCACTTGCCGCTATAATTAAGTCAATTTCAAACCGATTAATTTGAGTTGGGCACGTACAGTATCTAACTCTGTACAAAAATTCAAATCAGTCGGTTTGAAATTGACTTAATTATAGCGGCAAGTGCCTAAAATAGGTACACCTGCCCAAATGGTACAATACCCTATTTTGGTTTAAGGGCTGTTTGCAGTTCAGAAGGAATTTCTCAGCCTATCTTGATGAATGGGACATTACTTGCCTGAATCGCCCAAGAACCCATTTTTTCTTCGATCGCAGAAAGCAGTTGCGAAGAAACGACAGTCACCGTGAAAAGTTTCCGTCAGGAATCGCACAAGCAGTTTATTGAGCGATTCCTTTCGAACACGAAACTGGGCTTTATGAAATAAAGATGAATTTTACTAAAAAAAATATCAAATAACGGACTTTATTGGAAATGAGTGTATTGCGCATTGCGCAGTTAAAAGTGCGACGAGGAAGTGCGGAATCTCAAATAAAAGTGCGATTTGGTTTCAGATCGTTTCGGTGTCTTCACCGCACTTATTCATTAGCTCATGATGAATAAGTGCGGTGAAGACACCGGAACGATTTGATGCAATATCACACTTTTATTTAAGATTCCGCACTCTGTCGCAGTCCAGTTAGCAATGCAATAAACTATATGTACATCAAGATGTACATATTAGGTCGAGTCGTCGAGTCAAGTACGAGGCACTGAAGACGACTTTACAGTTGACCCTGATAAAAAATATCATAAAAATACGATGAATTTTATTGTTACAACACCATTTTTTCGAAAATTATTGACCATTAAACGTATTGTAATGTGCACAGCACACTCACCATCACCCCTGTTGTTCTATACCATTCGGCGAATGGTAAATGGCAGTTTTACAATAAAAAATGGTGGTCGTTATGTATCTTAACCATACAATTTTAAGAGGTCGAAATATTTAGGGATCGTTCAAATATAACGCAAAGGGGGGAGGGTTCATTTATTACGTCCATCGTGTTTCGGGATTTCTAGACCACCGCCCTCCCCCCTCTTTCACGCTATTTCTCTATACATACCTTATACACGTACTGTCACACTTTCCTAGACCCCCCCTCCCCCAAATGTTGGACGTAATTTATGAACGTTCCCTTACGCTTCATACAAAATTTCAAATTTTCCCAACTTTAACGTGGGGGAGAGATGAACCAGCCCAAGACTGAAAGTCTCTAAAATAAAGCGGATTGAATTGAATTGGGTTTTTAAATTTTGAAAAATGTTTTGATTTTTTGATTTTATACGAAAGAGCACCTTTTTCTGAGCCACTATGATTTTTTTCAGATTTTGGTACCTAAATTCAATTTCAAAGAGATTTTTTGAAATCACCTTTTGACAGCTGGGCATTAGCGGAGCCAGCATTTTTTTTTCTTACTCACTCTACTAAACATACACGAGAGAGAAAAAGATAGAAGAGGGGGCAGCTTGCCTCCTCTTTCATCACGCTCTTTCTCGTGTATGTTTAGAAGAGTGAGTAAGAAAAAAGAAAATGCTGGCTCCGCCAATGCAGCTGGGCAAATGCTTCACAGCTCTGCCAAGTACAAAATGCGACGAGAGGTGATTTGACAAAACGCTCCCATGCAAACTTTAAATTGATTTTTAAATAGGTTCCCGTGCACCAAAATGCATGAAAATTTGGATTTCGGCTCGGTTTGACATGTTGATTCCGAATATGGAATTATCTCAACACCGTTAAAGAAGCCAATAGGGTTTTTAAATTAAGAAAAATGTATCATTTTTTTGATTTTATACGAAAGAGCACCTTTTTCTGAGCCACTATGATTTTTTTCAGATTTTTAGAACTTTACTTTGGTACCTAAAATCAATTTCAAAAAGATTTTTTGAAATCACCTTTTGACAGCTGTGTAACTGTTTGACAGCTCCACCCAGTACAAAATGCAACGAGGGGTGATTCGACAAATCGCTCCCATACAAACTTCAAATTGATTTTTAAATAGGTTTCCGGGCACCAAAATTCATGAAAATTTGGATTTCGGCTCAGTTTCGCATGCAGATTCAGAATATGGAATTATCTCAACACCGCTAAAGAAGCCAATTGTTACGTTGGGGAGGGAGGGGGTCTGAAATTGTAAAATTTTGCGTTACGTAATATTTGAATGAACCCTTACGTATCTGTCATAAGCGCTGTTTGCAGATCAGGAGGAATTTCTCAGCCTATCTTGATCAGTGCTGCAATTTTTCGACAGGCGATTTTTTGTTTTTTTATTTTCTCCGTTTTGTTTTTCCTGTCAATGTGGCTTTCCGATCAGCAACAAGAAAGCGAATAAAATAGGTACTCACACTCGCACGCAGCGTGCTGAAAGCGAGAGCTGACTAAATCACAAACAAACAGACATATTACTTAGAAAAAAATTGCTTCAAAAACATCGTTTGGCATCTCACTAGCATGCTAGCATCCTCTATAAGGCAATCTAACGATTATCACCCTTCTCTCTCAAGCAGCAGCAGAAGATAGCAATTTGTGTTTAATATTTTCATACGGAAACGTTTCCGTATGAAAACAAACCAATGCTCCTCGGGAGCCAAAAAGAGAAGGGTGATTAAACGTCAGATCCGAAGCATTCATTTGCAGGTGTTGTTTCCCTCGGCTCGATGTAACAATCTTGCAGGTGACGACTCCCCCGAGGCGTCATCCATTCATAAAACATGAATGAAGGTTCATGATTTAGTCATTTTAGTTACATTGATCGGCGTCGCGTTCATTTCTCTCCAAAATTGAGAGGTGACGGTGGCACAGCAGCGCCACCATGACACTTGCGAGCATAGTCCGAACCACACTATATTTTCAAAATGACCGTTAAATCGTGCGATGATTTCGATTTGAGTAGTAGGTCTGTTTGTCTGTGGCTAAATTTCCATTCAATTTTCTGTATTTCCGGACCAACAATTGAAAAGGCTGCATCAACATTTTGTAAACAAACATGTATCTGTCGACTTGAGGCCTTTTGAACTCCACCCACACACCTCACCACCACTAACAGAAAGCGCAAACATCAAGCTTTCTGTTAATGGTGGTGAGATGCGTGGGTGGATCCCAGAAGGCCCTAAGTCGACATAAACGTGTTTGTTTACGCAATGTTGTTGCGGCCTTTTCAATTGTTGGTCCGGAAATGGCCTGTCAGCATGAGTAGTGTGTGGATGATTGGGAATTGAGCTTGTTGGGTTGCTCACGAATGGAGCTCTCGGATTCTGTCAGTTCTCACATCGAGGAATTGAAAACGACCGCCGCAGTCATTCATTTTCGGCTGAAAAACAGGCACTGACACTGATATTTTGCAGGACTGATCTTGATGCATGGGAAATTCCTTACCTGAATTGGGTTCTATAGGGGTATCCAGATTATTCCATAATCGAAAACTTCAGATTTATGAGTTTCTAGTCTAGAGCAAAGAAAGGTTCATTTACAGACAAACAGACGTAACACTCTGATAATACGCATCGTACATCGATTTAACGGTTTATTAAAAAAAAATATAGTTGGCCAACTGGCCATCCGTGGCGCTCGCATCGTTTTTGTTCGAGTTTGACGTTTGCCCACTACCGCCACCTAGTTGATGGTTGGCCAAATTCAGTACTTTTAGCATTGGGCGAGCATGTGTCCGTGACTATGATGTGAATCGAAAAATGTTCGAAGTGTTACGTCTGTTTGTCTGTGGTTCATTTATTACGTCCATCGTGGTTCGGGATTTCTAGACCCCCCCCCCCCTCACTCCTCTGTCACGCTATTTCTCTATTGTCGTTTTCGTTTTTGCGGTGGAGCTACACCGGTGTAGCACTTTTGCACCGAAAATGTTCGTTTTTGATTTTCGTGCTACACCGGTGCAGCACTTTTTCTGCACCGCGTATGATAGTGTAGCACTCAAAAAATCGGGAGTGTAGCTGGTACACACCGTGTCCACCAATCAGCGTTTGCGAAGTTGTCTATATTTTGGTGTTTATACACGCACACCAATGCAACTGCACCGAAAATGTTCGTTTATTCAGCGAAAAGTTTAGCAGGAAGCGGTGTAGCACCGCCGCAAAAACGAAAACGACATATACCTTATACACGTACTGTACTGTCACACTTTCCTAGACCCCCCTCCCCCAAATGTTGGACGTAATTTATGAACGTTTCCCAATCAGAAAAGGTGAAATATAGAGCAGGGCAGAACAAAAAAGGTGATTTTTTGTCGGACCGTACAGTCAGGTCACCTTTTTTGACCACCTTTACTAAGACGCCTTGCATCCAGTCGACCGGAAATGTTGCGGTTTCCTATATTTTGCAGAAAAATTGATGCAGCAGTTGTGCAGATACTACGGGGTCAGCGACCCACGAGGCCCAGTTCGATTTCATGCTACGAATGGCTTTTTCTATCTCCAGCAATGATGAAGTTTCGGCGTTGACACGGGTAATGCGTCGAACCCTTGGCGGATCATGCTGAGGTGTTGATGGCATGGCCGACACTTGAAAAATGTTTCTAAAGTGCTCGAAGCAGCTTTTCAGCTGATCAGCCGGGTCGGTCAATAGCTGTGTCTTTCACGGAAATCGTAGCATCCATCTTCGTCCCACTAAGGTGACGTGAGACATCGTAGACGAGACGAATGTCGCCGGTATTTGCTACTTTCTCGGCTTCGTCGGCTAGGGAGTCCGCTATCGCTTTTTTGTCCCGACTACTACATGAGCACTTCACTTCTTTCTCGAGAGCCGAATATGGGACTACGAAGGTGATGATTTTGTTTGTGGTTTTCTGTGAGAAAGTGAAGGAGGGAAGATTTTTTGCTTTTTTTCACTCATACTCCCATAAGAAACCCCGTAGGAAGAAAGAGTGTTTCCCGGCTCATCAACCTTCGTAGACCCCAATAGCGCTGACGGACTACGGTTTTGGCTCCTCGTGTTTTCGCTCGCTCTATCGCGGCTTTCGCGTTCCTTCGCTCACTCAAATCATTCTCGACGGTGGCGATGGACGCGTCCTTGTTGGCGCTCTATTGTTTTTCTACGTTTCCATCTTCTGGAATCTTCGCAGCACGGTTCTCCAGCTCCTCGACGAAGCACCTTTTTACCGCAGCGTCCTGCAATCGGCGTGGGTTGAACCGGCGCCTGATTTTCTCATCCTGTCGATGCATCCTGACAATGCGCAGCCGAATCCCAACTGGTCGGACGTTATCTCGGCGCTACGTTCGTTCCGTACATCAAAAAACCTTCGTCTCCGTTTTCATTTAATACAGATGTGGTCGATTTGATATTCCGTGACGCTATCACGGGAAAGCAGTGTTACTTTGCGCTCTGGTCGATGTAGAAAGAGCGATCCCTCTCCCAGCGCAGACGTTAGACCAAAAAGAGGAGAGGAAGACATAACGACGGACGGGAGCCTTTTGACGGAGGGACGAGAGGTGATTGAAAGGTAAAAGCAACACTTCGATAAGCACCTGAAAGGCGCGGAGAACGTAGCCACGGGGGACCAAAGCAATGAAGGAAATGACAACGTCAATGATGGAGATTAACCAAATTCCAAGCTGGTAAGGATGGAATCGCTGCTGAACTCATCATGGTCACAAAATGGTCACCTCTGTCTGCACCGTTAAATAATCAGGAATCTGGGAAAACGAATAGCTACCGAAGGAGTAGAATGAAGCAATAATTTGTTCCATCTACCTGAAAAGCCGAGCATTTTGAATGTGAGAACTTTCGTGTGATCACAATTTTGAATAATGACTATTAAGCGCTGTAGAACGGTATGTGGCGCGAAGGATGTGAATTGAACTACAAGCTCGTTGTACTCTACACTGTACACTTTCTACAGCGAACCCATCATTCAGGCAAAAACCTTGCAAAGAACCGATTGGAACCAGAAACCGAAGAACTCAGCGGGCAATTAAATGGAAAGCGGTAGAAAATTTATCTAATGTTACCATACTCACCTAAAATAATTAGGGTATTGGTTCCCTTATTAAGCATGTGGCTCCCATTTTCATCCCACGAAAAACAAAGGATTGAAGCGCTGTTTGTTTTGTTTCTTATTTTTGTATTTTTTGTTAGAAGTGAGCACCCATGAAAACAAAAAGAACGGAGTCAATCGGTGCCGTAATCGCTTGTTTTCGAATAGGATGGAAATGGGAGCATGAGATTAATGATAGCACACATACCCTAGTACATTCATAGATCATGGCTTTCTCAAATTCATATTCCATTTTAAACACCGCAAAATCTGTCAGATATGAGAATATATATATGTAGACCATATAATATAAATATTTGGGAGAGACTTCTCAGATTTAAATTACTTTAACCTATGTTTAAAATAAAGTATTTCTTAGCCGGTCCATCGCAGATAAATTTGACATGGATTACTCCATGATTATTATATGTACGAATGTAAGGTGAAGTGGAAATCAAATTCATGCAGGGATAATATGTCCAACAAAAAATGTTACAAGAGAATGTTAACGGTAACTTAACTTAAATGCACAAGTTATTGTGAAGATAAGAAATATAAATCTGAAAACAAAATAGTGGTAGAACAACTGAATGTTTTAAACCGTTGTAAATGGTGTGAAACGGATCGAATGTGTAGCCTACTTCTAGTGTCATTGTTTTCGGTAAGTGCCATTAAGTAGGTATATTTGGTGGTTTGTTGTAGTCAAGTAGTATGTTTTCTATTGGAATTTATGTTTGTGCTTATCAGAAGTCAATTTCGACAATTTCGAAGCATTTTTTTGACGTACAAGTTTACAAAATCTCACCCATTTTCACCGAAATGAAAACGATTGGTGAGATTGAACTGCACGTAGTTAAATCCTGTCGGAGTCAAGCTCAGCATTCGATTAAAATACGCAATTTTCGCTATTTAAAAATTACTATTATTTTAGGCTATATTTTTCTTATTTGTCTGACGCGTAAATGAAATTGTCTGTTTCTGTGCTAAATTTGAACGGTAAATGTTTTAAAACTTTGCAACATTTTGTACTTACAAGTGGATGAAATGAATGAATAGTGTATTTCTATGCAATTTGTCGCTACGTTGGTCTTTTGGCGAATCAGTTGGACTGATGAAGTTAAAATAAACCTATGGTATAGCAAAAGGCTTTCTTTCTATTCACGAGTTCACAATGAAAATACTATAGGAGAAGCACAGAGATTTTCCAACCTACCTTAAGCATTCTAAATGTTTGATGGGATCAGCAGCGATGCGATGCGAAGGAATCAAAATGACGACAGTGTTTCCAGAAGCGTGTGGCGCTTCTAGGGTGTCGTTCGTCCGGTTATCTACAAGTTTCATTTCTTTTTGCTCTTACCCAAGGTCAGGGTGTGGTGGGAAGCTGCCATCTGCGATTTGCGTCGATTGAATTCGACAAATTCTTCTTCGAGCTTTTTACGAGATTCCTCCAGTTTACGCTTCTCTTCGGCATGATCTTTCTTCAGCTTGTCGAACTTGGCATGCAGCTGGAAATGGAGAGAAATAAATGTTTAACACCTTGATTACGTATAGTTCTAAAGTCGTTGGGTCCAACAGCTACTAAATTATTCTATAGCACCTTTCATGATTATGCCTTTAGATAAGAAGATCAATCTCTGAAAGTTTTAGCTCGATTGATGCAAAATAAAGTAGATGCATTTGAATGAAATATGCCTTGACGATTATATGCCGATGACATTCCAAGTTTGCAGGGAGAATGATATCAACAATATCGACTGCCAACATCACGTTGCACTAATGAAATTTCTAAGTATTTGTTTATCTCTGAATTTAAAATTAATTGCACTGCTGTTTTGGACCAAAACACTAGTAGAACTTACCTCTTTCTCGCTTTCCTTCAGCTCCGCCTCCTTTTCCTTCACGCGAACGACAAACATCTGCCGAACTTCGTCCTCCTTGGCCTGCAACTCGGCGAGATGGTTGCTTCTCTTGGCCTCAAACGTTTGCTGGAACGAGACCGGTTTGTTGTCACTGTCCACATCGGTGAATCCCATTTGCTCCAGCCGCTTCTGGCGGTAGAGCTCGTAGTGTTTGGTGTGCGTCTTCTCGCGCATGTCCTCCATATTGGTACGAATCAGCATTTCCCGAAGCTTAACAAAGTCGCAATGGGCCTCGTTCTCCACCTGAACCGTTCCCCAAGGATACTGTCGAGCGCGGACCGTTTTATTACCGACGCGAACAAAATCGGTACTGCCCACCACAGCAAACGGAATGTGCGAGTTCATGGTGGCGTTGATTTCCGCAACCGATTCGTCGTCCGTCGGGAAATGGTAGATCTGAACGCCATTGTTTCTCAGCTCATCGTTGATCTTTGCCTTGAACTTGGACAGCTCCGTCTTGGAAATGGTGTCAGCCTTGGCAATGATCGGAATGATATTGACCTTCGAATCCAGCTTCTTCATGCACACCAAATCCAACGACTTCAAACCGTGTCCCGTGGGGCAAATGAAATACAGACAAATGTGGGTACGGCTGTCGTGATACGAAGACAGTGATCGCTTGATCTTGAGCTCCTCCTGTAGAAAAGTTTCAAACTGCTGATCGATGTAATCGACGACCGATTTAAACGAATCGTCCTTGTTGATTTGATCTCCGTAGCCGACAGTGTCACATATTGTCAACTGGAAAATTACCAAATACCCCATGGATCATTTGTCACTATTAAGCATTTAACCAATCAATCCCACCAAACAATTACCTTCAATCTAACCATGCTCTCCTGCAGCTCGTACGTATGGGCCTTCAATTTGACGTTCGGCAACGAGTGCGGGCTCGGTTGCGATTCGAAGTTCGTGTTGAACAACGAGTCCATCAGGGTGGACTTGCCGAGACCGGTTTCACCGATGCACAGGATGTTGAACACGAACCCATTCTGGACGCTCTTGCTGACCAGCTGGTCCGGCATGCTGTCGAACCCGACATGACCGGACAGTTTCAAGGTTCGAGGAAGCTCGTGCTGAAATTGGAAAAGAACATGTGTGTAAGAAAAAGATTATTTCACCTAATATATGTGTGTAAGCAGGCACCGTAATACCTGGTATTACTGAAACGAGAATTTCATTCTTCCCCAGCACCTTCTCCCAATATAGCCTTATCGTTACACCTGGAAGACCCAGGGCAGAGGGATTCCTAAACCAACCACGTTCTGGCTGATGAATGACATTTCTTCAACGGTTTCGACATATGTGGTCCATATGGTCAGCGTCAGAGCCTATCGTGGCGCTAGCATACGCGCAGAATCTCGAGGCAGCGTTGCGGGAAGAGGACGAGTTCGATGTGGCCACTCTAGAGGACTACTACAAGAAACCGTAAAAGTAGCCATGAACGATGCAGGCCAGAGCGGGGACGTAGAACGGAGTCGATGGAATAAATGGGTCGACGACGAGTGCGTGGAGATTATAAAGGGCAAGAACGTAGCGCCGTCGGTAATGCTGCAGGATGGAACCCGGCAGAACACAACGATACAAGCAGAAGCGGTAACAGCAGACACGCATTTTTCCGCAGGCAAAATGCCACCTGAAAGCAGCGGTGTGCGAAAGAATGGAATTGCTGCGCCATGCTACTCAATGTTAACTACAAGCGGACAACCAATGAATAGCATTTTCAGCTATGAATGTGTTTTTTTTTATCTCTAAGCAATGCAGGATAATCTGCTCTTCCCGAGCGGAAAGCTCAGGTAGTGTGGGGTTAGGAACCACTACCAATAGCCAACGAAAGAGTCAGTAGACCAGCGACCAGACATGTCCAAACACTGCACTGCACGAGGAGTCGATGCTCAAACACACCACCGTGGGTGCCAAGCCACCACCTAGCTCTCCGTGTTTCAGAACGAGCACGCACCGTGTCTGGCTCAACACCGGTGTCGGTGGTGGTGCTCAGGCACTGGGCACGGTGTTTGACGCTTCGGGTAACACGGAGCCCGAGTGTTTCCGATTATGCAAAACACTCGTGCGAGTTCAAGCGCTCGGTGCCGTTCATTCTCCAGCACCAGTTGCAAATGCTGTTGGTCAACGACGAGAGTGAAGTACTTGGCGGCTCCTTTTGTGTCTTTCTCGTCCCTTCTGACTCAGTGGCTCTGATGCAGCCAAGCTACCACGCACTGTGGCCGAGCTCACTGCTTTGGTGTTTCATACAATCGGAAACACTCGGCCTCCGTGCCCAACCAAAACTGAAACACCGACACGAGTGTTTCGCCAGTCGCACTGCGTGTTCATCAGTAGAAGCTGAACGAAGGTGGTGATATGAACACACACGGTGGTGTGTTTACGGGCAAACACGCCACCGGTGCGGCACGGTTCAGTGTTTTGCCCATGTCTGCCAGCGACACACTAAACTGTTTCCATTACCGCCAGGCCTGACATCTCTCCGGGAACATCTAGACGGTACAGTCATAGCACAATCATGGGTCACCCACAATTATGGGTCAATTCCATTTGAATAACATGGCGAACTGACTGACTAATAATTGTGACAGAGTGACCCATAATTGTGCAATGACTGTACCTATTTCTTTAGAGAGGGGCACATTATATCCTCGAGGTTCGCTGCGTAGTCTTGCAGCAACAAACATCAGGACATCAAGGTAATGTGCTGGCACGTTTCCAGCTTCTCCCTTTGTCCTCGGGAGGTGGACAGGGTCGACACCACGCCTGCTTTCAACTGCCCCGCATGTACCAAGAACCGATACTGCATGCACCGCGAGCTGACCTCCTGAAACCTAAATAACAAATAACAAGCACGCCAGAAGGGTCGAGCGTCTAAACTACCCTCTTCACGAGTACACGCCCCACCATCTCTGTAGCTCCAAGGCAATTCAGCCGTTAGACGTCTGGGGTCTTCAGTTAGCCTAGTGGTTAAGTAAGGCTATGGATCGCCAATCCGGAGACGGCGGGTTCGATTTCCGTTCCAGTCGGGATTTTTTTCTCGACTCCCTGGGCACAGTGTATCATTGTACTTGCCTCACAAAATACAAATTCATGCAATGGCAGACAAAGAAATTGCTTCAAATAATAACTGTGTAAGTGCTCAAAGAACACTAAGTTTAAGAGAGACAGGCCAAGTTACAAAAGAAGAACTTAAGCTAATTCTACACTAAATTTTTTCTTTGAAATAATCAATGCTTTTTCTTTTCTGGTTTTCTCCAGTTTTTTCCAAGTATATCCAGAGAATTTTATATATTTACGTTATGATATACGAAGTTCTTCCAGGGATTTCTTCCAGAGACTGTTTTCAGACATTTCTTGGGATTTCGCTCGTAGTTTCTCCCGGGATTCCGTTTAGAGGTTTTCAGAGTTCCAATACAGTTTCAATAAGTCTTTGCGGAGATTTTCGCAAAAATTGACCAGGATTCTTTCAGATTTTTTTCCGGGAATTTCTTACAAGAAATCTCGTAAGTTATCCCAGGTGACATTTTGAAAAAAAAACCTGCATGAACTTCGGGGGAAATTTTTAAAGAAATTCCAAAAAGGAGCATCCAGAATCTCGAGATAATTTCTGGTAGAGATTCCGGAAAGAGCTCTGGGAAAAATCCCGAGAAAAACTGTATGAAAATAATCTCAGGTGGATCACTGCAAGAAATTAGATAATCGGGTGAGCTTCGTGGCCGTGCGGCTAGAGGCGTCAGTCATGTAGGCGTTTCGTGAACCTCCGAGTGGTGGGTTCGATTCCCGCTCCAGTTGGGGAAAATTTTTCGCCAAATAGAAAATTCGGAATCTTCCGAAAGAAACTCCGAGAGAAATCTCAGAAGAAATCCCGCGAGAACCTTTAGGATATATCAGCTGGAACTTCTGTAGAAATCCAAGGGGAAACTCTAGAAGAAAGCTATTGAAAATTTCTTGAAGAAATCACAGGTGAAATTTCGAACGAAATCGCGGAAGGAATTCTTGTAGAAAATTAATGAAGAACTCCTAAAAACCCTTAGAGGAGGTTTAGTACAAATCCCAGAAATAATTCCTTCATCAGGAATCCCGAGAGAAAGTTTAACCTAACAGAAATTCCGTAACAAATAGAAATTCTGTATGATCCCCGTAAAAGTTCCGGAAGAAACCGATCGGAACTCCGGAATCCTGGAAGATTTTCAATGAAGAATCCCGGAAGAAAATGTTCGAATCTTGGCAAAGTGTTGGCAGGAATACGGAAGAATCTCCGGAAGAAATTCAAAAAGGAATACCATGATAAATGGCGTGAAAAAATGCGGAAGGAATCTTACAATAACACCTTT
Organism: Aedes albopictus; assembly: GCF_035046485.1. NCBI lineage: Eukaryota > Metazoa > Arthropoda > Insecta > Diptera > Culicidae > Aedes > Aedes albopictus. The sequence goes on from NC_085138.1 coordinate 279,520,344, forward strand.
TTCTAGAACATTTCTAGCTTCGTGTAGAATAGCCCGATCTTTTCCAAATCAAGACCACTGATACACAACTAGTTGATCAACTTACAGTGAAAATTTAAGATTTTTTGATGCACTTTTCAAGAAATTACAGCTATTTGACCATTTTTGGAGAGCGAAAATTTGTTACTGGTTTTTGCTTATTTAACCTTCCTTTTGCATCACGTTGGGAACAGCTCGCTGCCGCTGTGCACGGTTTGGGTTAAAAATGACCCTAATGCCAAAGAAGGGTTAAGGTGATGAAATAGGAAGGGGTACCCTAGAAGAGGGAATGAACGCATAAGCGCAACGAGAGCTCATAGCCCATACCACAACGGGTTTAATCAGTGCCCTGAAAAGGACACTGTAAAACGCATAAGCGTAAAGAGAGCCTATAGATCATTGGAGGTAGCTTGTGACGTCATGCGACTTTCAATATGACATTGAAAGGCACGTCATCGAAAGCATCCTCAATATTCAAGAAACCACCGAAGCAAAAACTACGTTTGAGCGAGTACTTTCTTGAAAACGTATACAACTTTGTGTAAAAGAGCCACCGTGGACATCCTTAATTGGGAGGCATGTGAGTTCACATGAATAGGCGTGCTAGCCAGACGAACATCACAGATGTGATAATCGGCAATGCGTTTCAAGCATTTCAGAAAGAACGAGGTAACCAGATAAATCTGGAACTCATTCCTTCTATATACAACACACGCACCCTTTCGGGATAAAACTATGGAGTAATTTCACGCCATGAAAATATCCAAAAGAAAACTTCAAGAGTTCAAACCATGTTTGAAATACTCAAATCCCTCTGGAGAAAAATAGGACAAACCCCCATTTCTCCTGGAGATTTGAAGTAAGCAGAGCTTTTTCGGGCCTACTCAGTCGATTATATAGCAATAATTCTCGGGACGGAAGCTAGAGGTTCGTAACAATACAAAAGAATGGTTTATCCGGAGATATTTTGAACTTGAACAGATCAGAGATTCAATCAGGAATACCTCTTGCAGGGCTGGTAGTGATCAAGTGGCAAAATAATAGTGACTTTAGTGACCAAAATTATCAAAAAAGTGACCAAATAGTGACTAAATAGTGACCACAAAATTATTGAAAAATTGAACTTATATGCTAAATATTCGATGAATTAACTCATTCCTAAGAAAGTCAATATATAATTCTAAGATAAATTTTACAGTTTGAGCTGGTGAATATTGAATGATTTGTTTTGTGCTTGAGCTACATTCAGTGATTTTGAAAGGAATTAGAATATTATAGGTTTTATATTAACAATAAGATATTTTACCATATAGTATTATTTGTATGAGAATGAATATTAACTACTCGGTATATATAATGTATATATAAGGGAGATTTAAAGTTTTAAATTTCAGAGTTTTTAAAATTATCTGAAGTTTATTTATAAAGCCTTAGGACTTTTCCAGCATATGTACTAGGAATTTAATTCTAAAATACTTTCAGACTTTCACGATAATTTCTCTTTATATGAGGTCAAAACAATGCCTTCAGAATTGCATTTAAAAAAATCTGAGAGTGGACAAGATACTTTCCTATGGAAACCCCTAGCAATACTTTCTAAAGGTTCTTCAAAGTTTGTTTTTTTTTTTAACTTTCTGAGGAATGTCATATCACAAAACGTAATCTAATTAAAAATTTATAAGGAAACATCTCAAAATGTATCAACCGAGTTTAGCAGGGTACTCTATATTTCATCCTACTCAAAACAAATTATTAAAGTGCAGAATTCGTTTCTTTTTATTTATTTTTTGTTGAAAATGAGCAAACCACATATGAAAACTATAGAGCGATATCAATCCATATCCATCAGCATATTTAGTAATTATCACACCTAATTAAATTGCATCTGATATTGTCTTTCTTTATTTTTTAGTTACTGGAAAAGGCATTTCTTAGCACTCTGTCAGGAATACTGTCAAATACTCCTCCAGGACTTCAAAACAGAAAAATTCTCACTCTATATGGTTTTGTTTGAAAAATTATTTTTTCCTAAATCGGGTTAACATATTACAGATATTTTGCCGATTCGCCGAAAAAATAAAGCGTCTCAAGGATTTGCTCAATAATGTTCAGGAAGTTTATAGAAAATTTAATAAAGACAAATCAATCAGTCAATCAATTTATAGAAAATACTTTCAAGAACACTGAAAACTATCTATAAACCGTTCAGAAATTTTTCAAAATCCACCTGAAATCACAAACAAACATAAATTTCTATGTTTTTTTAACGAAAGCTTAGATGAACGAAAATTTTATATAATTGAATTTAGTAATTTTAAGAGCAAAGAATGGCAAGAAAATCATGTAAATTTTACCACAATATTCTCCATGCAATCTGCGGAATGTCGTGAGATTTTCAATACAATTTTCTGGAAATTCCAAGATTTTTGTAGTATATACTCTGTTATGGTTGTTTTACTTGTTATCGTCGCATATAGGATATTGGTAAATTACGGTTCCAAGAAAAACACAAAGAGTAACGAAAGAGTCTTGATTTTTTTTTAAAGTAGCATTTTGAAGAATCTTCTGGATGAATTGTAAATAAAGCTTTTTAAATAATTCTGCCAACATTTCACTAAATTTAACAGTAAAAATTTACATAAGAAATTCCAAAAAAACTCCCTCAAAAAGTCTTTCGCATTCCAGTCCAAAGATGCTGAACAAATCATGTTACTACAATTGACATTCGATAACCTCAACATGTGTACATTTCTTTTCACATCAATTGACGTTAATGGGATCGTGAAATTCATTCGAGTGTTCTGTTCATTAGGACTAACATAGTTCACTGTTTTAACGTCTAACGGTGGGATAACTGCAAATTTGTTGCCCTTACCGAACTGGTTTTTAAAGCATTGCACTGTACTAGCTTCACAGTTAGTTCATCAGAAATTCCACCTATCATAAAAACTCTTATAAACGCTTAAAATATACCGATACAGGGGAACACAATGGAATATGTATTATCTCCGGTAAACTCAAATGTCCAAACATCTCATCATTACCAGTACAAAACGATGCGTGGACATAGGACGATACAATTAAACAGAAATATAAAATGAAAATAATGAAGGAATAATAGTGTTCTGTTAAAATGGATAAGTTTAATTATTTCACAAATGATTCTTAAGTCTTAGACACATTTCCAATCAAGTGTCCCAAAAAAGAATTGAAACTGTAGCTATAAGCCCCATTAACCCGGGAGCGGTCGCGTTGTGTACTGAGTACACGCACCATGAAATATGCACGCTTGTGGTACACAGCGTGAGCGTGGCGACGTCTCAGGTAATCAAAGACGCGACTGCTCGAGGGTTAATAAAGACAACATTATCCGTATAATAAGCGGCGCAGCCGAAATTTTTTATGTGAGATAAGCATTCTGAAGAAAATTTTGGCGATGCGTTCTAATCTAAATTACTATTTTGTCTTCTCCATGTTGTCACATTACTAAAATAGTGACTTTAGTGACAATTTTTCTGAAAAAAGTGACTTTAGTGACTTTTTCGTGCAAATAGTGACTTTTTAGTGACTGACTCGAAAATAGTGACCAAATCACTAAAAAGTGACTCGCTACCAGGCCTGCTCTTGCGGCCCGCAAAGACCGCAGAGGACAAGCTTCTTCCAAAGCAATAGTTATGGTATACCACAATGGAGGGCGTTGTAGGTACAAAACCATAATGAGACTCTCTTGGAGTAGCAATGGAAGCGAGTTATCCATAAAATGTGGTCGCAACCAATTAGTACAGGTTCCCTAGTTTGTTGAGCAGTGATGCCTGAATACGCAAATTTTGCGAAGGAACACTCAAAAGTGCAAAGAAGGTCGAATGGAGACTCCTCACTGACACATGCCAATCAGTCAACTCATGACAAATTCTGCTCATGCAGAGTTGGGTTAGGTACAATTCTATGTTAAGTTATCCATGAACTGTACTACACCTAAACCTCGTTTTACGTCCACTATTGGCTTAGCGAAATAAAATTCTACTGCCAAAATAATAATTAATATAGACGTTTTTATATTTTTGTTCACTTCTCCTAATCACGGAGATGTTTTAAAAAATATAAAAATGTTGAGTTTGCTCATTTTCTTGGCGGCAGAATGTTTTGTCGCTAAGTCATTCATGGACGTAAAAAAAGGACAAGGTGTACCTAAGTATTCCTTAAAACTGAAGCATCTCAAATTAATGTTTGAGCCACTTCTGATGATGTAATCATCGTAGCAATACTGCCAAATATATTTATATATCAGCGAAAAGATGCTGAATACAAGAGCTTGCTTGAAGGCATCCATAAGGAAAGGTTGAAACATACTGTTAACGTTATTCTAAGATATAGCATGCTCGAGGCACGACACTTCATTTTTAATGAAAGAAGCAAAACTGGGTTCACAAGGTAACATATACAGAAGTTACCCTACGAATATGAGCTTTTTGAAGTAGAGCCACTTGGGCTATGTACGCTTTTTACAATGAAAATTGATCTGAGGTTTCCTTGCCGTAGCCACTACCCAAGTAACCTTGATGCTTTATATAGAGCATTATTTTCGCTTTATAGTGTATTATATGACATGCGATATAAAGTTGTTTTGTCATATAGGCACCATTAAAGTAGGTTTTAAGTCGAAAGTGGCGCTACTATTGTTGATTTACAGCAAGCTTTACTGTGGTGATTGCTAAAGCATATAAAATGCCTGTACCTTATAGCTAATGCAATCAAATCGCATGGAATGCACACTTAATGCATCATGTCAAAAAAGAAAAAAAGTATGTTTATCATTTTTCTATCTTTTTTATCTTCCGATACTCTCACTTTGATGTTTTTTTATTGTATTTCGGGAATTGAACCTAGACTGCTGAAACTGACCACGATGAAACTCGGACGCGCTAACGCTGTGTGCTACGATACCATGTATTTTGCACCTGGAAAAATGTGCAACATAAAGTAAAGTATACTTAGCTAGTGCCTTATTGAGTTGTGTTTTCAGCAACTCTAAAAAATGTGCCGGGGTTTGAATGCCATCAGTTTTGTTACTCTCGAATATAAATTCGTCTGTGTTGATTCTGTTTTTTTTTTGTTCTCATATGTGCTCACTTCTACCTAAAATACAATAAATAAGAAATAATACAAACAGCGCTTCAACTCTTCCTTCTATGAAATCGGGTTAAACAAGGAAACCGATACCCCACATAATTTTTGTTCCCTCAGCATCTGATTATTTTCATGTCCCAACCAGAAACCCAAAAAACCATACATAATATAAATTTTACACAGCAACATCAGAACATGATAATCTAAGTGCTCCGCAGCAATCCATGAAAATTTTGGTTTGTTTTGAATGGTTCTGTTTCTAAAAGTGTTTTACAGTTTTTTTTTTCGAACTGAGCGATATTTGTCTGTTTACAACGATGGAAGCTTTAGTAAAGGCACATATAAAGTAATAAATACTTGCATTATTGATTGCTATAAAGCTTTTAACATGGTAATGCAATGAAGCATTTAACAACGGCTCTATAGAACTATACAGAACTGTCAAAATCTCGTAATGCTTCAATGCTTTCATAATGTAGATTAAACGCTTCATTACTTGACAGATGTAAAATAAAAGTTATGTTGCATTAGCTAAACTATAATACGATAGAATTAATGTTATGATATAATGCTTGTGGTTACTTGGGTACCCAAACTAAACCGGATTACACTCTTCACAATCACAGCACAAAAAGGAAACATCAACGACAAACCAAATCGGTGTCAATTGAAAAACGCCAATGACGAATACGCATTAAGCGAACCCATATAGGTAGTAATGTAAACTACCCAGACAACCAATTTGCACGTATAATGAAGTTTATGTTCATGATATACGTACTTTTATGCGTTAAAGTTACATCGCATAAGATGCAGCAAAAGTGCCTTATGCGTACAAAAGTGGAGGCGCTATACGTGTATTGACGGAACAATAATAGCGCTGTATGACTTGAAGCGATATCTTATGCGATGCACCGTGTGCACTATTGAGACACAATTTAGCATCTTATGCGATTTAATAATATTTAAAAAAAAAACAATTTTGTCAGCTCGATTTCGGACTAATGACCTCTGGATTCCCGGACAAAAACTAACCATAGGGTGTTTGGTGAAAACCATTCATGCACCATACAGTGTACCAGCTACAATAATATATATTGTAATGAAATGGTTCACTAAAAGCTTCGCACATTGTAGCTACTATACATTTAAATTCGATTTTTTGTTTTTCTTACGTTTGAACCATTCAATTTTTCGAAACATTATTTTTCCGTGCATTATTAATTATTTATTCAGTTTTAGATTTTTTTCCGTGCTTTGTTTTGTTGATGTTTGTGACTTTTTTGATGCACAGGAAAGGAAAGAAAAAAAGTGAATAAGTTGAAACATCAATTTAAAAGTAAAAAGAAATTCGCGTTAAGTACTGTTCCACTGAATTCCACTAAGAATCAAAGGAACAGTACTTAACGCGATTTTTTTTACTTACGGGTATTCCCCTAACAAGCCCAGGTTAATCATCATCATAAATTTAAAGTCATTAAAATGTTTAAATAAGTAGTAAACCAGATCTCTTAAGAACTGCAGATCCAAGAGATATGGTGGACTAGGTATGTAGAGTGCGATGAGAGAAATACGATTGACGTACTTTATCGTAGAGCCATCTTTAACATATGGACTGGACTGAATACTGAAAGAAATTCTAATATAGGTTCGTCTGTGGGTTCGCTTTTTAACCTAACTTATACTTGAATCGAACTTGACACACGGAGAAAAATAATTAGTAAACACAAACGATTTTCGGTTTGATTAAACCGGGCTTTTGGTTTGAATTCGTCACAACTGGCATAATAGTTTAATTTGACTACCCGTGGCAGTTGTTATTAATCAAAATTTTGGGTTGTTTCTCTGGCACATCTGCGGTTAATTTCTACAAACATCCGGTTGAAAATACTATTTTGTTGGTTGTTTTGTTTTGACAGTAGAGGAAATAAACGATTTTGTTTGTTGTTTCAACTGTCACATGCTGTTTGTTTCTAACAAAATTTGGTTCAAAACAAACCAAACCATTAGTTGAAACTACAAACCCCTCCGGTAGCTCCTACCCCCCCTTCTATTCCCCTGTTCCCCTTGCCTGTATATGTGATCCCTGTAATTTTTATTCAAAATAATGATAGCACAATATGCTTAATTTAATTTGCAAATTTGAAACCTTTTTTATTTATCCGAATAAATTAAAAAAATGCATGCACTGCAATCGTGATGTCGTACTACAATGTGGAAGGTTCATTTCGAGGTCCTTTCGGTGGCTGCTGGTGTTCTGCTACGGTTTTTATTGCATTTAATACCACAAGAATAACATGGCTCTTGTGAAGCAATTCTCGATAATGGCAGGTGCCCGAGCTAGCGGTACGTATTGCCGCCGAAGACCACGGACGATCCTGATAGCTTGTCTACTTTCCCAAAAACGCACAACGTCCTGCAAAGCAATTCGAAAAACTTTAGCAAATTGGTCACGATTACGAATATTGATATTTACCTGTGACGTGAAACGACTACATAACGTCCGCACTTATTAATAAAAAAAATATGATAATATGCACAATTTATCTACTGCACTATTTAATTATTTCTGAAGGACGAGTAAAAGCAATGGCGGTTTGTTATTCTCGAGCAGGCAAAAAAAAGAGAACAGTAAAGACGCGGCGAAAGACCGATAAACTGAACGAACCGAAAGTTTAGTTTGATGCAAACCAATATTTTAGTAGTTATTTCTCCAACCAAAATAATATTTCTACAGACCATACCCAAAATAAACAAAGTAATATTTAGTAAAATCAACTAATGGTTTGGTAGAAAACAACAACCATGTTAGTTATGAATAATCAAAATTTGAGTTGTTTTAGACACAATGATGATTAGTAGAAACAGCTATCAAGCATGGTTATTTCAAACCACAGTTACAGATTCAAAACAACAAATTTACAGTTTGAATCTACTATTTTATTAGATTACCATTTAACAAACCTGTTTGTTGTTTCAAACTGCAGTGTTTTTTCTCCGTGCAGTTTTCTCATGAGTTGTTATGTTTTCTCCGTGTATTTCAAACTTTGGTCAAACTGGAGCTTCAATATTGCAAAAACGGTTAAGCACGCTGTAATGATACTTATGTACCTCGTCACCCACTTCATGCAACTACATTAGTGGTCTAATAATACTTAGCGCGCTCGGCATAGTTCCATCATGCCGCTCAAAGTGTTGCCACAAATAATGCTTAGTTTGCGAAACCCAGTTATCTGGCTGGTGGGGCATGGGAGCCTAAGCTTCAACTGTTAATGCAAACAGAGACTACTCAGACCTCGACTCAGACTTAGACGTGGGCGATCCAATATGAAGGGTTATCCAAAACGCTCTGGAGAATTCCCAAAGCGCATTCTCATAATGCTAGTAAGCCTAAGATGCCATTAACAGGAGGAAAATGACAAGATAATATAACATTATATGGTTTATGTAATGTAAACCAATACAACATAACAAAAGAGAACCATTCCAAAACCATTTAATTGAATGTATAACCAGTAGTGAAACTACAATTGAAAACAATATATTTACGGTACATTTTATTGTTTGAAACCATATGTGTACCATACAAAGTACGGTTTATTAAAACCCACGTATCAGTATTTATAACAATTCATTTACAATATAATGTATGGTTTTGCAAAAAAATATATATGGAGAAAAATATTTTTTTATATTGTTACGATACTTAACCACCCGTACAGTATATTGTAAAAATCTTATTTACAATATACTGTATTGGGTTCTACATTACATTTTATTGTTTTTGTATTTTTATTTTTACAGTGGTGTCTATTGTAAAAATATGGTTTTAAATAGTACTGTTACAATACAACGTTCGGTTTTTCTACTGTATTTTTTATTCGGGTTGTCGAGCCACACTTCACACACAGCACCGAACGCTACTTATGAAACAATCTGATTAATAGTGTGGGTCATCGGAACCGTTTTCTCAGATCAAAGCCTTTTTGGTTCCGTTTCGGCAGGGATGGCATGTCACGCAGAAATTGTGCCCATTTACGCTCATCTTTCACTGAAATTCTCAGTTTCATTTACCTTACAAAAGAGAAAGAGAAAAAACGCGCAATAAAATGTACATAATTTCTCTCACGCAGAGTTTTTGTGCGGGTGATTAGAGTGCTGCGTGAGAGCAATGAGAGCCCGCAAGTCATAATCCCAGTGCGCAATTTCTGCGCGCACGCAGAAAAAACAGAACTCAGTGCACACGCAGTGTGTTCAAAGGGGTCAATGTTGCTTGAGCATTTGGTGAACCGAAAGCATGCCAGTGAGTCCAAAACCCGCTAAGGGGTATCAAATCCTGTGATATCAGAGACAAGCAGACGTCTTAAGCTGATCAAGGACTTACAGTTGATGAATATTTTGGTTCCAAATTCCACCAACTAGTGCTAGTGAGCTAACAAATTTTGTTTTTCATATATATCAGGAAAATTTGCAAAAAATTGCAACTAGCGCCGCCTAGCTGCAGAAACTTGAACCAAACGATAATTATTCTGAAAGCCCTTGATCTACCAAACAATTTTGCCGAATACACCATCTTTCTAAAGAATCGGACTGCTGAGATATGTGAAATGTAAAATTTGTACGCTATCTAGCGCCGCCTAGCGTTGAAATCACGAATCACACGGCCCATATTCTGAAAGCCCTTGACCAGCTGAACAACTTTGCCGAAGAAACCAACTCTCTAAGTAATCAGGATCCTGAGATATATGGGATGTCAGTGTTGCATCTGCTTGTCTAAGATATCACATAAATCACAGACAAGTAGATGTGACACTAGCGAATTTTCAATCTCATATATCTCATGATCCTGATTAGGGAAATTGTTCCCTTCGTTGTGGTAGTACCTAATGTTGCGGTAGTGGCGTTTGAGCTTTTTTTTCGACTGAAATGTTACCAAAAGGCATTTTTAATAGATGTATTATGCTTAAATTATGAGATTGCATTTTTCGTGTGCTTAAGATTTGCCCAAAAATCTATTTAAAAAAAATATTTTCCTTAATATTTCTGCTGCAGTGTTCCTATTGTTGCGGTAGTGTTCCTAATGTTGCGGTATCCCATATGATTTCAATGGGATACCGCAACATTAGGAACAGAAATTAAATTTTACCTCCATAATAGGAACAGTGTGCCTATTGTTGTGGTATGCGATTTTTGATCGAAAACAGAGAGAAACGATAGTTTTCATATTTTTCCGGGCAAATTTGGATAGAAAACTACCTACTAACGTTTTGAAACCCTTAATTAGATAAAAAGATCATATTTTTTTAAATTAATTTACTTTATTACCACAACGATCGGCACACTTACCCTACTTAGAGAGTCGGTGTCTTCGGCAAAGTTGTTTGGCTGGTCAAGGACTAACCGATAATAAGACTTAAGATTCAAAATTCCACCGCTAGGTGGCGCTAGAGAGCAAACAAATTTTAAATTTCGCATGTCTCAGCATCCTCATTTTGTAGAAAGATGTTGTCCTCGGCACTATTGTTTGGTAGATCAAGGGCTTTCAGAATAATTACCGTTTGGTTCAAGTTTTTGCAGCTAGGCGGCGCTAGTTGCATTTTTTTTGCAAATTTTCCTGATATTTATGAAAAACAAAATTTGTTAGCTCACTAGCGCCGCCTAGCGGTGGAATTTTGAATCTTAAATCTTATTATCGGTTAGTCCTTGACCAGCCAAACAACTTTGCCGAAGACACCAACTTTCTATGTAATCAGGATCATGAGATATATGAGATTGAAATTTCGTTAGTGTCACATCTATTTGTCTGTGATTTATGTGATATCTTAGACAAGCAAGTACTTTCATACTCCTGTAGTACACACAGTATTGCACTGGAAGCACGACTGAGTGCGCTCTCAACACGAATTTTTGTGTGTACATTTTCTGCGCGCACAAAATGTGCACGCAGAAACTGAAAAAAACATGTTTGTTCTAACATTTGTTTGAGCACTCATTTTGAGGGTGCCGCGATGGATGCCAGAGAGTGAGCGGCTGGTTTGTGTGTGAAAAAAGTTGCGTAGTTCACCCTCGCTCTCGTTGAAAGTCGTGTGTAGAGTGTACGTTTTCTCTTCTCACGTTTCGCACTGAGGAGCATGCCATCTCTGCGTTTCGGGTCCTGAGTATCTGTGCAAAATTTGAGTACGATCGGTTGCGTCTACACTTTGCGCATTGCAATTGAAATTTGTATGGGATTTTGTATGGGAAAACATACTTTTTTTGCATTTTTGTCATAAGTTGAAAAAGTTTGTCTGAAACTTTTTAACCGATACTATAAAATGATAGCCTAGGATGTTCTGAAAAACTTTGTTAAAGACCACAAAGTGATCCGATGCTTGTGAAAATAGTTATAACCAACGAAACGCATGCATGTGTTTATGTTTTAACATGTAAAGGAATAACAATAGCAACAAAATTATGCTGTTTTGCCAAGCAATGCCAACGCTATAACTTTTTTCATAAGCATCAGATCACTTCGCGGTCTTCGACAAAGTTTTAAAGGACACCCTAGGCTATGTTTTCACTTTATCGGTTACACGGTTTTAGAAAAATTCGAGTTTGTTATGAGAAAATTGCAAAAAAGTATGTTTTCCCATGTAAAACCCCATACAAACTTCAATCGCGATGCGCAAAACGTAGACATAATTAATCGTGCCCAAATTTTGCACACTTATTTGGGTCCTGAAATGGGATCAAAAAAGCTTTGATCTGGTGGGATACCATTGATTTTTTCATTTTCCCATATAAACGATGACCTACTCTACTGATTAATTATCATGATATTCTAACTCACCTCAGTGTTTGTTGGAATGCACTTGTTTCACTTGCGCTGTGCGTGTTTGGTAGGCTAAAAACGATTTCCCGTACAGTTTTCTCTGCCCCTCTCTGGCTAGCACCTCCCATTGTTGATTATCAAGCCAACAAAACAAATAATGATAAGGGACGGTCCATTAATTACGTAAGGGTTTTTTTGCGATTTTTCGATACCCTCTCCCCCCCTTGTAAGATTATTTGTATGAGAACCCAAATATTTTTGTATGGCGCGTAAGATTTGTCAAAAGTTTATTTGTATTCTTATAAGACTTTACCTGATACATCGTAATAAGTTCAAAAAATAACATCATGTGCGATGAAATTTGTCAATCAGCCGTACATATATGCGATAGTGACTTAAAATAGTACTTTATACGATGTACAACATGGTTTCTTATGCGACTCCTGGTTGTCTGGGTAATTTACAACATTTGAATAATCCCGTCCTTATTTAGCCTCCAATTTGAGACTTAAGAAGGGCAACTGATTATCTCGGAGAAACACAAGGTCCACTGCCTTATTGCTCCGGTTAGCGCAGTAAGGGCGTAATACTGTAGAGGACGCCCTAATTCTTCACAGGCTCCGTTTGTGGTTAGGTTTTTATTAGACCCTCCTAACCTTTCATTCCTTGGCACGGTATGCATAACACCATGAATTAGGGGTCACCTGTTTAGTGGACCCTTACCACTGGATCAGGCGGTCCGTAGTGTTATTCTTAGCCAATTGAGACAACCGCTACCGACACTACACAGCTATCTAGGCTTATCGGGAAAATAAGTTAACATTGATGGTTAACTTCCAAACGAGCTCGAACAGCCCCCCTAGTAACAAGATGTATACAAATAGAGTAGAAGAGGCTCTTAACACCATCATGAAACCAAAATAAAAGTTTCGAGGCCTTATGATGGTTGTCAAAGCCTCTATAAGACTGTCACCAAAATGTTACTTGAGATGCTTAGAAAAGGCAGTTAGCGCAGATCCGGAAACAATACTAGTAGAGATATATAGGGTCTGGAATCACTTGCTGCTATAACTCAGCCACTTTTGAACCGATTGACTTGATTTTTGAGATACGATTAGATACGCACAGTAGGTATCTAACAATGTACAAAATTTTGGCGATGGCACAAATTCCCCAAATGGAGGAGAACGTGCCTCTGGAGCCGACCTACTGATACCTGATACCCAGACCTTAGCTACGAAAGATTCTACTTTTTTCTTAATCTTTAATTTCACAATTAAACCAAAAAAACTAAAGAGTAAATCATCGCCGAAATAATGATTATCGATAATAAAAACGCACAAAAAAATGATCATCTTTCGGCTCAATACCCGTAATTCAACCACTAATAACAAAGGTTAGTTACCTTTCTCAAAACGTAAACTGTCATTCAGTTGACCAGTATAAATTAGTGGTCCATGGCATAACACAACTCAACCCAAACTTGAAACGATCTTCAACACTTCATTCGGTGATCGAGTTTCAAACTAGTTTACGATTAAACCAGATTTCATGCTGCATCGCAAACAATGCTTCCAGTTGTAACATATCAAAGGCATGTGCAGTAGCCTGGTACACGGTTTATATGGGAAAATACAAAAAATGAAAAAAACTCAAGTTCCTGTATACTTTTTGAGCTCCACTTTGGTCCCATATCAACTGTGCAAAATTTCAGATCGATCGGAAAAACTATATTTTAGCGCCCGCCATTCTTAGTTTTTCATACGATTTACTATGGGGAAATATTACTCCTGCAAAGAAAAATCGCTAGGAGTCACTCCTAGATCCCTAAAAATAAGTCAACGAATGATTTCTGTAGAAAACTTCACTAGGAATCAGACCTCTGAAGACAGCAAATCGATGCGACGTTCGTGGAAAAAGTTATTAGGCTTCACCCGATCGATAAAATAACGAGATTTTATTATTTATTGTTATTCCTTACATGTTAAACAGCGTTTGCATGCCATTCGGTTTTCAGTCAATAACTTTTTTCATATGCCTCAGATCGCTTTGCGGTCTTCGGAGGGTTCGTTCCTCGTAAAATTTCCAACAAAAATCATTCATCGATTTATTTTTAGGGGTTAAGTGGCAACCCGTGGTGATTTTTCTTTGAAAAAGTGATTTTCCCCATACTAAATCGTATGAAAACTTAAAATGGCTGGCGCTAAAATATAGTTTCTCCGATCGATCTGAAATTTTGCACAGTTGATATGGGACCAAAATGGAACTCAAAAAGTGTACAGGAGTAAAATGTCTTTTTGTGTCCCACGCTAATGTGCAGCACCATTCCTTCCAGCGATCCAATTGTTTGCTGTGTACGTCAGAGAGGTGCGGGTGGTTAAGTAGGTGAGTAAGTGGTACGACGGCGACTCTCCAGTTCAGTGGGCTATCTGCCCACTGGTGTTTACTTTGGGTTTAGTCTGCTAGTGCGGTCACGCATCGTCTGGTAAGAGACGAGCATTCACTGAATGCATTATTTATAAAAAAAAAGCTAGCGCACACTTTGGCCAACATACAATCTTTTCGTAGAATAAGTAATAGGCAATTTGTGCAATGAACGAAGCGAACGAAGCTCAATTAACACTAACATCGCTATTTTAGCTAAAAGCAGGGTAATGTGTAGAGCAACATAATAGATCACCGGAATAGATTGTAGTTTGTCACCGTATCATACACATTTGAAACGAAAGCCAATTCACCTCTTTTAGGGTCGCCGACCTAGAAGAACAACATTGTTACGTGTTTGTTTATCCAATTTGTATTCCACCCCAATGTTCGGTGATATAGACGCATTCACATATCATAAGGAGTAGATGCACGACGGCCAGTAGACCCATGCACGGGTGGTTGGTGAAGTCCAAATTTGTTGCGGAACAAAAGGAAGGAGAAACAAATAACGATAGACGGACGGTACGGTATGGTAGGAGACGGGCAAAACGAAACTTGAAAACGCCGTCTTCAGTTGTCGTAATCAAGGCTTTCACTGATTGAACTGGCTGGCCAAATAAGAAACAAAAAAAAACGCCGATACATTTTCGATCAATGAATGGGTTTGGGTAGTTTCACGAATGCACGGCTGCTTATCATAGTGAGATTGAATTCTTTGACCACCTACGGTCGTCACTTTCGCTCCCTCTGTTTTGGTTCCCCTGTAAGGGCATAGAAGAGATATCGTTGAACTTTTGATTATGGAATTGTTATTTCCAATAACTTTTAATTAAACGAAAGGACGAATTTATTCTCTTAAACTTAAACTCTTTACAACCTATATGCAAAATAACACTCAAATGTGAGTGAGATGAATGCCCTCAGGGGTAAAATCTCAAAAAAAAAATAACACTCAAATAATTATACTGATCTGTCACGACAAAAAGTGCCAACAAGTGCCGAACGAGAAGAATGCCATCGGAGTCGAATTATAGGTGCCTCTACCCTGCTCAAAAGAGAGTGGAACAGGGTTGCAAGAATAGAAAAAGAACGAACCAACCACAGTGAGAATTGAGTTGGATTGCTGATCGGAACAATATGCGGAAATTTTATGTAACTGTAAATGTTTCACGGCATAAGGCTGCGCCTGTGCAATGACCATGAAGTAAATTTGCTGACACAAAACAATGGTGGTAGCCAGATGGAAGGATCACTTCGAAGATTTGTTGAATGGTAACAGTTAAGTTGTTCATAGCAATATGAAGAACTTGCCTCCAACATTAGGTGATCGTACGGAGGCTCTGAAAGAGCTGGAAACAATAAAATGGGGCACGTTCGGTGTAGTACGAGATTTGTAGTAATGAGCTGAAATTTAGTATGGTGAGAAGGTCAATTCTCCGTTTCTGCAATGAAATGGTGCAAAAAGCGTGGGTATTATGATTCCTTGCCTAATTTGATGCTGTTTGAGCAAAACTTTGGATAATTATGTTGTTTATGTTGCAAGAAATAGGACACGATCGGTGAAGTACTAGATTTGTTGTAATAAGCTGAATTGTTGTATGGTGAGAAGGTGAATTCTCCGCTTTTGCAAGGAAATCGTGCAAAAAGCGAGGGTATTATGATTCCTTGCCTAATTTGATGCTGTTTGAGCAAAACTTTGGAAAACTGTACTGTTCAAGAGACAAGAAATAACCAAAACAACAACACAGTTTTCTAAAGTTTTGCTCAAACAGCACCAAATTAGGCAAGGAATAATAATACCCACGCTTTTTGCACGATTTCCTTGCAAAAGCGGAGAATTCACCTTCTCACCATACAACAATTCAGCTTGTTACAACAAATCTAGTACTTCACCGATCGTGTCCTGTTTCTTGCAACATAAGCATCATAATTATCCAAAGTTTTGCTCAAACGGCATCAAATTAGGCAAGGAATCATAATACCCACGCTTTTTGCATCATTTCGTTGCAGAAACGGAGAATTGACCTTCTCACCATACTAAAATTCAGCTCATTACTACAAATCTAGTACTACACCGAACGTGCCCCATTTGATGCAGTTTGAGCAAAACTTTGGGCAACAGTGTTGTTGTTTTCTCCATTTCTTGCAACATAAACAACATAGTTATCCAAAGTTAGGCAAGGAACCATAATACCTACGATCTTGTACCGTCTTTTCGAACCCTCTAAGCATAATACTCTCTTCGAATGAGTGTAATCAGTTTTGTACCTTTTATTCCGCCCTATGTTGCTTATCCTTTGACAGATACGCGTATTTCGACTACCACTTGTAATCTTCCTCAGTGTCAGTTATCCAGTCAGTGGATAACTGACACTGAGGAAGATTACAAGTGGTAGTCGAAATACGCGTATCTGTCAAAGGATAAGCAACATAGGGCGGAATTAAAAGGTACAAAACTGATTACACTCATTCGAATGTAATACCCACGCTTTTTGCACGATATCCTTGCAGAAACGGAAAATTCCCCTTCTCACCATACAAAAATTCAGCTCATTACTACAAATCTAGTACTTCACCGATCGTGTCCTATTGAGAAAACAACAACGCTGTTGCCTAAAGTTTTGCTCAAACAGCATCAAATTAGGCAAGGAATCATAATACATTTGCACCATTTCATTGCAAAAAAGGAGAATTGATCTTCTCACCTTACTAAAATTCAGCTCATTACTACAAATCTAGTACTACACCGAACGTGCCCCATTTTACTGTTTCCAGCTCTTTCAGAGCCTCCGTACGATCCAACCCTTTGAACCATGGCTTCTTCGACATCTGTGGCAAGATGGAGTGCAACCATCTATTCATCTCTCCGTTTGTGTTTCCAGCTGTTCGAAAATATCGCCTTCGCTAGCGCCCACCTTAGCCAGTGAGTCCGCTTTCTCATTGCTGCACGGAATCGAGCAATGTAAAGGGACCTAAGCTATGGTGATGGTGTATGAGCTTTTGGACAAAGCACTCAAGACCTGGCGTATTCCATTCAGGAAGTACGCTGAGTGTTTCATCAGTTTTACTGACCGAACAGCCTCCAGAGAACTTGGACTGTCGGTTAAAATGGAGTAGTGCTCAGATGGAAGAGTGCTAATGTACTCTAAGGTGTAGTATATAGCCGCTAGCTCAGCTACGTATACAGAACAGGGCTTTTGAAGCATGATGGTGGCGCTATGAAATTCGTTGTAGACACCAAACCCAGTCGAATCATTGGTTTTTGAACCATCTGTGAAGAACTGTCTGTCCCCGCTAACATGCCCGAACCTACTTGAAAAATTTGTGGAATAACTACGGAACGAAAAAATTCTGGTATACCGGTGATCTCATCCTTCATAGAGAGATCAAAATCTACAGAGGACCTGCCGAAATCTGAGAAGTTATGACGATTGGTGTGAACCGGAGATGGGCTTACCTCCAGCGTCATGTACCAGTAGTACACACTCATAAAACGAGTTTGAGGATTATGTTCGAGCAGCTTTTCGAAGTTTTCTATGACCAACGGGTTTACAACCTCGCATCGGATGAAGAACCGGAACGACAACTCCGCAAAACAGTCTGTCAGAGGCTGTACACCAGCAAGTACCTCCAAACTCATTGTGTGAGTCGAGTTCATGCAACCTAACGCGATCCGAAGGCAACTGTATTGAATCCGTAGAAGCTTCACTGCCCATAATCGCATAGTTGACGTAACCACCATTGACTATATCAGCACTCACAAGCTAATATCTATTAAATGTGCATAGTTTTGACCAGTTTTATTCAATAGAGCACAAGATCTAATCACCATCACAGTGTTCGAAATCGATGATTTTGCGATCAAAATTGAATAACTTTTTTTAGGTTGGTTCTAGAGGTTTGGCGTGTTCTACAAAGTTTTTCTGCATGTCAAAAGGCATCTTTTGATAAAATATTTTCAATGATTAATCCCCCTAGAAGTCAGATAAAAAAATTATTTTTTCAAAAAAATGTTTTAGAGGTTTGACGTCTTTGGGAAAGTTGTAGCCCATAATGAGAGAAAAACTTTCGTAGAACATGTCAAAGCTCCACCTCTTACGGTTTTCGAGATATGGATCGTTTTGTGCGAAGTACCCCTAAAACTAGTTTTTTCAGTGTGGCTTCAACAGATGCAATCCTACAGTTTTGTGACCTTCTACAAACTTGTTCAAGACGTCGAATTACACATTTCTTTTGAAGATGTCAAGTCATTATATCTTAAAACAAAAAAGTTATGGGCAAATTTATCATATTTATGGTGTATTTTCACCTTAAATAACTATTTCCGGCGCAAAATGGCGCAGATGGCTCAGTCGGTAGTTGAAAGATTAGACTTTTTACTATCACTTGAGGGTGGAAACCCTCGTGGGCAATAGTGGGAAAGGTGGTTTAAGTACATGACAAAAATTAATTATTTTGCCTGTAATACAAGAAAAATAAATAAAAATCAATCATTTAGGAGCCCGCAGTAATTTTTACTGCATTGCGTTATTTCCAGCAATATTTTACAACATGTTTGAGCGTGATTTATTTATTTATTTACTTAAATTAGCGACACTTTACACCAAAGTTGCATTCGTGTCGTTTTTGAGCATTGTTTTTACCAAACAGAATATTTTATTCATGATTTTGAATTCATATTGTTTACTATCAGATGGTCAGACAATTTCTGATAAAGTTACTTTAAAATTACCTGTTTGAAGTTTTTTTTGGGGCAATATTCAAGTTAAGTAGCGCTAGAAATACATAGGAAGAAGAAAATATTGAATAGTTCAAGATGTGCATCAAAACACATAGTAGATTTTTTTGTTATTTTTTCATGTATTTATATTTATATTTGTTGTTTGACTTTTCAACTATGGAATCAGTATCGGAAAACATCAGGAGAAGTTTTGATTCGTCCGATAGCAGATTAACAGCTTTTTCGGTAATCCATGAGTTTGACTTACAACTGGGAAGCAATAGAAATATATCAGATATAAATCAATAAAATACAGGGGGTACCGAAAAATAACGCGATAGTTTTTTTTTAATGTCAAACATTATTTTTAATCTCTTGACGTTAACCAATTACATTGGACGTCCCATCGTCTGCATCATGAGTTAATTGAAGTACTTTTCATATTTTTAACAGTACTTTTCACAAAAATCGGGTTGAAAATAAAATTTTAGGGGTACTCACTAAACAGATTAAATTGCTGCGTAAGCCATAATTTTCTGCTTATTTGAAATGTTTCATGATTTTGCGAATGAAATAATCAAAGATTGCCTTGGTGATCGCGACGTTTAATCAGTTTAATCAGTTTAAGCTGTTAAGTGAATCCCCCTTTTATATCAAATTGATCATTTGATATAAAAGATTAACTTTATTTTCACCAGGAAGTCGTCAAAATATGTATTGAAGAATGTAATATTACAACTACCTTAATAAGAACTGCGAAGGTATTTATCAAAACGCATTTGATATAGTCTATTTTACGAAACAACAACAGTGTTGATATTGATATCTAGGGGCAGGAGAGATCTAACGAGAGCAATTCTGTGTTCGAGGTGTTGTTCAGAATTCCTCACAGTTCCTCAGAATTTCTCCCATTTATGCCAAAGTGTGATCTGGCACCAATGTCAAACTGCAAAGTGTTGCATGTGCTGAATGAAAATTGCAGTTTTGGAGATGTCTATTAACAAATTTCGTCGATCATCGACAAAGAGAGTTACTCAGAAATTCTCAGAGTTGCTCTCGTTTGCACAGTGTCTTGCCCTAGATTGATATTAACCCTCACGGGCTTGGGCGCAACCTCCTGTCCAATTTTCATTCATGAAATGAGCGATCAGCTGATCCGAAACGTCTCGAAAAATGGCTCATTATAACCACCGTAGCCATTCAGTTTTATGACTATTGAGTAGGTTGTCATTCATTTTGGGCATAGATATGTTGTCATAAGTTTGAAGAAATTCAATACTTTTATTTAGAACTAGCTGTCCCAGCAAACTTTGCCTTGCCGTCTTGTGGTGGTTTGACAGCTTTCGATTTCATTTAAGCACCGCACTCTAGATTGGTTTCATTTCGATCGTGTTGATTTTCTCCCCAGCTCATAAAAAATCAGCACTTTATAAATTTTCTTACTTTTTAGATGATTTTCGTAACTTTGCTTACATATAAACACAGCCACCATGAATACGAATCGAACCATGCAAGAGACATGCTGACCGGTTCATCCATTCGTGAGTTTTGTTGCCTCAAAGGGACTTCAAACTCATTTTTATATATATAGACTAGCTTTAGTTATAACTCTCGGGAACAATATTTTGTTCTGATGTTTTAATTTTTAGTGATAAAAACTCACTGGTTTTTGCAAAAACGTTGTAAAATATTGCCGGAAGAAACACAGTGCAGTAAAAATTACTGTGAGCTTCTTAATTATTATTTTTTTTATTTATTTTGCTTGTATTATAGGCAAAATAATTAGTTTTTGTCATGTATTTAAAGCTTCTTTCCCACTATTGCCCACGAGGGTTTCCACCCCCAAGTGATAGTAAAAAGTCTAATCTTTCAACTACCGACTGAGCCATCTGCGCCATTTTGCGCCGGAAATAGTTACTTAAGGTGAAAGTACACCTTAAAATATGATAAATTTGTCTATAACTTTTTTGCTTTAAGATATAATGACTTGACATCTTCGGAATAAATGTGTAATTCAACGTCCTGAACAAGTTTGTAGAAGGTCACAAAACTGTAGGATTTTATCTGTTGAAGCTACACTGAAAAAACTAGTTTTAGGGGTACTTCGCACAAAACGCTCCATATCTCGAAAACCGTAAGAGATGGAGCTTTGACATGTTCTACGATTTTTGTTCTCTTATTATGGGCTACAACTTTGCCGAAGACGTCGAATCTCTAAAAAAAATATTTCGAAAAAATAATTTTTTTATCTCACTTCTAGGGGGATTAATCATTTATTACATTTTATCAAAAGACGCCTTTTAACATGCAGAAAAACTTTGTAGAACACGCCAAACCTCTAGAACCAACCTAATAAAAGTTATTTAATTTTGATCGTAAAATCATCGATTTCGAACACTGTGCACCAGTTAGATGTCAACGTGAAAAAAATCATAAACTTTTCATTAACCATTGTTAAAATTTTAAAAGTGTACTGAAAACTACAATGGCGCTTACGTCAACTATGCGATTATTGGCAGTTTAGCAAGTGTGTTTTCGCCGCAGATTGAAAACAAAAACTACCGTATTCTAAAACCGATAGAAAGTTTGTTTGGTACAGCCTGATCAGATCTTCCGGGCGTGCTCCCCACCATGTTCCGGTAATAGTTCGCATAAAGTTGATTCGCTTTTGGCACTTCTGTATCAGATACACAATGTGCTTCCCCCAGGTGCATTTGGAGTCGAACCAGACGCCGAGGTATTGTGAAGACATGCTATGAGTGATTGTCCTACCCATCAGAACGACCGGAAACTTGGCCGGTTTATGTTTTTTTTAGAAAAGACAACCATCTCACTTTTCTCCGGAGAGAATTCGATACCCAGCTTGAGAGCCCAAATAGACAAATTGTCCAAAGTGTCCTGTAGTGGTCCTTGCAGATCGACTGCTATTGATCCCGTTACAGAAACAACACAGTCATCCGCAAGCTGCCTTAACGTGCAGTTTTCCATGAGACAATCATCTATGTCTCTGGCATAAAAGTTGTAAAGAAGGGGGCTTAGACATGAACCCTGAGGGAGGCCCATGTAGCTAATTCGTGAAACTGTCAAGTCGCCATGAGCGAAACTCATCTGCTTCTCAAACAGCAAATTATACAAAAAGTTGTTCAGAATTGGTGAAAGGCCACTGTCGTGTCGTGTAGAACATTGACACAAACTGAATCAAAAGCCCCCTTAATATCCATAAACACTGAGCCCATTTGCTGCTTTTGAGCAAAGGCAAGCTGAATTTCTGAAGAAAGTAACGAAAGACAGTCGCTCGTTCCTTTGCCTCTGCGGAAACCAAATTGTGTATCTGGCAACATTCCCCTCGATTCAACCCATTTGCCCAGTCGAAAGAGAATCATCTTCTCCAACAACTTCCGTAGGCAAGACAACACCGCGATTGGACGGTACGAATTATGATCCGAAGCGGGTTTCCCGGGTTTTTGAACAGCTAATACTGTCAGATTCTACGTTTACAATCCCGAACAAAAAGTTGGGGTGACTCCCTCAAAAACATAGTAATTTTTGGGCAGACATCTCCGCAAATTTGCGTCCGGTTTGGAAGCAATAGGTGAAGTACTAGATTGAAAGTAGTGAGCTGAATTTTTGTAAGGTGAGATAATCAATTATTTATTTCTGCAATGAAATGGTGCAAAAAGCGTGGGTATTATGATTTCTTGGCTAATTAGATGCTGTTTGAGCAAAAGTTTGGATTACTGGATTGTTGTATTATTTATTTCTTGCAACTTCAACAACACAGTTTGGAACTTTTACTCAAACAGCATCAAATTAGTCAAGAAATCATATAACTCACGCTGTTTGCACAATTTTATTGCAGAAATTAAGAATTGATCATCTCACTATTCAAAAATCTAGCTCACTACTGTCAATCTAGTATTTCACTGATTTCGTCCTATTGCGAATGAAATACCGTAATCCGGGGTAACATTGATCAAAATTTTCAATCTTTCTTGAATTATTATCTTGTTAAAGCAAACGTCACATGTTTTGTATTTTTTAAACAAGTACTGGCCCTCTGAGTATGTGTTAAGCTACTCGGAAAAGTATTGTAAAACTTTAAAACATGTTTAAATAGGCTTTTTAATCTTATTTTTAATTTTGTTGATTTGGGGTTTACATTGATCATTTCACTGATCAACGTTCGTTGGTGTTGAAAATACCTTTACTTACTAAATTCTGGGTCGCTGATTTCGAATATGTTGTCCAAATTCTTACAAGTTGTGTACTTTTTGAGTTATTTTAGGATAAAAATCCTCCAATCCGGGAAAAACGCCTATAAGTAGGCAACGGCTTAAGGAATTGATAGCCTGCTTTTCATAAATCGTATATTTCACTAAAAAAGAGCATTTTCATAAAAGTTTCGTTCATTAAATTCAACTGTAGGATATCATATTGGAGTAATACAGTGATTTCGAACCTCATATTGTACCTATCTAGTATTCACGCCAAGCATGAATGTTTGACAATGTCGTTACGAAACACAGTTATGGAAAAATCGATTTATTTCAATGTTTATGAAATTCAATCTTCATAAAGTGCATGTCATTTAATTGCTAAATGAAAGTAAATTATGATATGCCATTCGATAGCAGAAACTGATTCAATATAAAATGCTTGTTTGAACATTTCATGAGGTCGGTCAAACCGATCAATGTTACCCCGCTGATCAATGCTACCCCGTTTTACGGTACCTATGACAAGACGAATAGACTCTGCAATTCTGTAGGTATTTAACTAATCACCGTTTCTCATTCCCAGCTATCGCAAAGACGTAGCCAGGACAGCTTTCTCGTCGAAGAATGTGTCTTAAATACTTGTGCTACTTCATTCAACTATACCAGTTACGAAGCGACAATGCTATTGCTAGAAGATCCTAAACATATACAATGTAGTGCGTAAACATTAGAGAAGAATTGAAATGATGAACCTGTTAAATCCGTCTTCAGATAAAGAACTATAAAGAGAATCTGATACGATTTGGTAGAGACGTTATTCTTGTTTTTGTCAGCAATTAATCCTGGAAATGTTTGTTCACATTAAAATGAAGCAAGTATCTGTTCCAGTTTACATTTGGCTGCCAGAGAAAAGAAAATCAAATAGTAATATTTCCTTCATACATTTTCTTCCCGCCCATTTCAACCACTCTTACACCCATAGTAATAAAATCATGTTTTGCCAGATAGCCGATACGCAGCAAAACGTAAATCCAATCGCCCATATGTTGTTGCTGCTGCTGTTGCTCTGATATAACCGTTAACGTGCTAACGTTCCGCCTAGATTCAGCGCTCCGACTGAAAGACGGAACGATTTTCACCTGTACGCAGATTGATTCACTTGGGAAAGTAGGAACCGCATAGACTGGAGAATATGCAAAGCAACATGTACTGTACGTACACCTCAGTCGAAGACGGAGGAGTTGCAGCAATTGGATCGATTTTTACCTTTTTCTATGGGTCGGCCACACACAGGCCCCAAGTACGGATCGAGAGGGTGAAAGTCTTTCCATTCCATCAAAATTGGGAAATTGATATTAGGATTCGCCTCATGTCCGATTGATTTCCTATTCAATGCGAGAGCCGGCCAGAGGCGCAGACCAAATTGTGTTGCCCTTCAATTTTAGTGAATACGTCACGTACATCCGCCGTCCTATACGATGGGCGGACAAGCCAACCCAGAGCGGAATGTATTATATCTGTTTGTTACGGATTTCTTTAATCAAGACGATCAATTATGGGGCGAGAAATTAATGTTCTTGGCGGCTATAAATATAGTCATTCATGCGACGGCAATGGAAAGCACTTCTCGGAATGCATCTCAGAATGGGTTCACATACGCACTTGTACACGTACAGTGACGGACAAAATATGGTGACCTCCACATCTGGAGGAAATAAACTCATGCAAATTTTAGATTTTAAATTGATATTCAGGTAAAAAAATGCTACCATGTGGGTCGGTCATTATATTTTCTAATGGGGTCGCAGTGCCATTAGTAATCGTTTGCTCCCACATTCATTCTATTCGAAAACAAGCAATTACACCACGATAATAAGAGCTCACTTCTAACAAAAAGTACAAAAATTAAAAAAAAAAAAAAAGGAAAACAAATAGGGTAGCGAACCACTTAGGCAGCGGCCGGTATTTTGGGCACTTTTCGCTATAACTCAGTCAACTCCAATTTTGTAGAGCAATCGATATAACAGAGATTATTGAGGAATACTATTATATGTCAACCACTACGGCGTTTTATTGAACGGCTTAAAGTTTCAAAATGATTTTGCTATTGGAAAGTGTTTTTAGGTAATCTAACATTACTTAATGATTACTAAAGGTGCTACGTGCTAAACAATCTAAATATTAATAATGGCATTATAATGATTATACCCATCTTTTCGAATAATATAAAACCAACTTTTGTGAGCTATGATTAAAAGAATGAAAGCTAAGATTGATGCAACCCATCAATTATTTTTAATAAAACATGAATTTATCTTTTAGTACTAGGTATGTATTAGAAATCACAATCAAGCATTTATATCATGCGTTCTTATACAGGGGATAGACAAAATGATCGGGACAGGCACAATTTTCACTTTTCAAAAAATGTTCAACTAGCTCTAACTTTTCGGAAAGTGAATCGAATATTCTCAAATTTTTACTGTAAGTTCATCAACTAGTTGTGTATCAGTGGTCTAAATTTGGAAAATATCGGGATATTCTCCATAAAGTTATAAAGGTTCTTGAAAAAGCAGTGAAGAGAATTGTCAGACAAAAGAGGCACAAAACAAGCAACAAAGAAGGTGCGACGATTACTCTTTATCCCTACTGGTAACAGATAATGACATGATCTCGTTTTTTTTTGTTGCAGACAAAACGGAAGCTGAATTTGTTGCGTACTTTTCAACTCGTGAATAATCAATTATTGCAAACCCAAAGTCGAAACTATTTGATGATAGCGCTTCACCCACCAGAGTTGCAGTGTTTACCGACTCGAAGTTACCGTTCGAAAATCGCAATGCAAGGCTTAAAAATCTCTAAACTCGTGGTGTACGATGTTAATCCCATTATTTTCAAGTTGGGACAAACTTATGTCGCATGGGTTTGTTTGTCGAAACAAATACAGGATGCGACATTGTCATTATTGTAGCGCGATGGTTGAATTTTGATTCACTGTGAAAAAGTTATAATTATCCAATAGCCAAATTTGAGCTGCTATATCTCCGTATTCAATGAACCGAATGCAATTAAATTTTGACCATTCATGGCTTATATAACGAGCAATGAAAAGCCTTTGACATAACTTTAAATTCTTAACACGAAAGAAAATTATAACGGTTAGATTATTTTTCTAATAAAACACCAAATTATCCAAAACTTCAACATCGTTTCAAAATTCAAGATGCAAATTATAGTTCATTTAAATTCCCCCTAAATGACTTATACAGGGTGTTAGGTTCCTGAGTGCAAACTTTTTAAAGGGTGATAGAGGACCATAAATAGTGAAAAAAAATTGTTCTACGCATATGGTCAAATCTCAACCGTTACGTAGTTATTGAACTTCCCATGTTTTTGACTCTTATTGCTTTAACTGGCTATAACTTGAAAATGGTCAAACTTATCGCAATTTTTTGGTTCTTATTCGAAAGATTATTGAATTTTAAACCACAGGGCATCTTTGAATCGATTGGTTTAGTTAAATAACTAAGTTTTGTAGAGCAAATAGCTCAAAAGTTGTGTGTTTTAATTTGTCTTGGTCAATTATCTTTGAAAAATGCGTAATAAATTAAAATGTCTTCTTAGACAAAGTTGTGGCCCCTGTTTCACTCTACAATTCGTTCCTTGACATCAAACTTCTATCTCTTAGGCGCTGTATCGTTTTCTTGCAATTTCGATTTAAACATCGAATTTTAGATCATAAATTTGCAACTGTCAATGTAAGCACTTTTTTGCGCACTGTGCCGCACATTTAAATCGAAATTGCAAGAAAACAATAAGCGCTAGAAGTTTGGTGTCAAAGAACGAATTGTAGAGGGAAACAGGGGCCACAACTTTGCCGAAGAAAGAATTTTAATTTATTACGCTTGTTTCAAAGATAATTGATAAAAACACGCTACTTTTGAGGTGTTTGCTCTAGAAAACTTAGTTATTTAACTTAACCAATCGATTCAAAGAAGTCATGTGATAGAAAATTCAATCATCTTTCGAATAAGGGTCAAAAAACTGCGATATGTTTGGCCATTTTAAAGTTATAGCCAGTTAAGGCAATAATAATCAAAAACATGGAAACTTCAATAACTACGTAACGGTTGAGATTTGACCATGTGTGTAGAACAATTTTTTTCACCATTTATGGCCCTCTATCATCCTTTAAAAAGTTTGCACTCACGAACCTAACACCCTGTATATAAATGTGTTTTGAAGGAAAGTTACAACATAGCCGACAATAAATTGAGAAAGTAATGGGATGCGTATAAAAAAAGATCAATTTACTAAACAATCGTAAAATAAATGAAATCGCTATAACTTTTCCTCTTGTTAAAAATTTCAAGTAAGGTTAAACGTTTTTAGAGTTCATTACAGAAGTCATGAATGGTCAAAATTTCATTGAAATCAGTTCATTGAATACGGAGATATACTGCCCATGATTGCATATCAGTCCCATCTTTGCTGGGTTTCCTATTCATATGGGACAATTATGCGATCATAGGCAGTATAACAGCTTAAAGTTGGCTATCAGATAATTTTACCTTTTTCAAGAACCTTTATAACTTCGTGGAGAATAGCCCGAACTTTTCCAAATTAATACCACTGATACACAACTAGTTGATGAACTTACAGTAAAAGTTTGAGAATATTCGATGCACTTTTCGAAAAGATACAGCCAGTTGAACATTTTTTGCAAAGTGAAAATTTTGCCTGTCCCGATCATTTTGTCTATCCCCTGTAAGTTATTTAGGAAATTCTGTCCGCCACTGCATCTTTGTGTGTGCAATATACCTACAAGTTGAGGGAGAAGGAGCACATAAGAACCATTGATATTATGCGTCTGGCAGCAATCCCTCAGCACTGCTGCACTCTGGCCAAAGCGAACAGAAAAAAATGCATCTCAGCAAAATATCCAATAATGCTCCTTAAACAAAATCAGATGCCCACGAAGCACTTCAAGATTAAAATATCCACATCCGGCGCTTCATTTCTGCTGGAGGAACACTGCAACCAATATCCAAACCTGCTTTTAGAGATGATTCAGACCGATTTCCATCCGCACAAATTTAGCAACATCCGCAGCGACGCCCTTCTCGGTGTCGGACTTGATAATCGCTCCAGCATAAGCACATATTTTACAACAAAAATCACATCTTCCTTTCGATCACTTGCTGATCAAACTTGATCGACACTATTCGCAAAACACAGCCCCAACTTTCCACTAGAAGTTACACAAAACATTTTTTCCAAAATGCCCATTTGCACAGAAAAAAACAGCAAAGAAAAATAATGCACTACCTTTTGCACATCAACGTCTGCGGCCGCCATAATGGTTCACTGAAGACTGAATCAGCAAACAGCGATGACAGCGATTTATAAAACTAACGGATCGACCGTCACGCAACGGATGAACGCATGATCGAGGGGTGATCGAAAATCCGGGCTGGTTGCCGATTTGGACGAAACCCCTGTCACGAATGGACAACATTGATTGATGCACCAAGCGATAAGAAGAAGCAGTTTTGACATCCAAGCGATGTGCCGTTTACATCCATCGACCAATCAGCGACGAGGATCTCATCGACGGCACACCGCTTGGATGTCAAAACTGCTTCTTCTTTTCGCTTGGTGCATCAATCAAATGTTGATCTTTAAGGGAACGTTCAAAAACTACGACCAAGATTTGGAGGAGGGGGGGTCTAGAAAAGTGTGACAGTCCGTGTATTGACCAATCCAAATGGGCTTCTTTAGCAGTGTTGAGATAATAACATATTCGGAATCTGCATGCAAAAATAAGCCGAAATCCAAATTTTCGTGAATTTTGGTGCCCGGGAACCTATCTAAAAATCAGTTTGAAGTTTGTATGGGAGCGATTTGTCGAATCACCCCTCGTCGCATTTTGTACTGGGCGGAGCTGTCAAGCTGTTGGCCAGCTGTCAAAAGGTGATTTCGAAAAATCTCTTCGAAATCGATTTTAGGTGCCAAAATGAAGTTCTAAAAATCTGAAAAAAATCATGGTGGTTCAGAAAAAGGTGCTCTTTCGTATAAAATCAAAAAATCATTACATTTTTCTTAATTTAAAAACCCAATTCCTGTGTGGTAGTGGTTTGTGTTCAGATTTCCCGTGTTAATCTATCTGTAAGAACTTTGTAAACATCTTTTGTTCTCACGTATATGGATACCCGCATAGAAAAACACAGTTTGTCTTAAGTTCCAAACAGTAAATGTCATCTAACAGTTGGAGTTAACTTATCACATACTGTCGCTTTTTTGTTGAACAATATAAAGCCAGATGTTTCAAACTATCAAAAACAGTATGAGTAATTCATGTCAATCAGTAACAATATATGATAGTGTCTACACATTGTCAAATGATATGAGGATGGTAGCTCATAAAACATTATTTTACTGTAAGAGCACCTTTTGTCAAGCTGTTCAAGCTTCTCGTTGCGCAGCACACTCATACATATGAGATTTATACTGTTGCACCCTTATTCAACAGTTTGGCAAATAGTGGCATACATCAGTATTTGTGAGAATTTTTTTCTTTTCATACCGGCTATCCCATCGCCGCCGTCATGCTGCCAAAAGAAAAATAAAAAACATTTTGGTTTCGCGTTTAGTGGCTGCTGTTTTTTTTGCTCAAAAATTGTGCTGCTGCACTGACATAATTCTAACGTAGGATACTGCTGCTAAAAGGTAAGTTGATTCAACTTCACGAGTAGTAAAAACGAATAAATACAATATTTCATTGTTTTTCTACGATTTATCATCCCGTCAGGAACCGTTCCCGTCCTCCAGCTGGTGTTCCCGTTGAAAGATTTCCGCTTCGATAGCATTAAGCGGACACCACACAGGATCAACCAAATCAGGAAGCCGCAAATAAATATCATGGAAAAGGGCCCTCGAAACGATTGCTACCTGGAAAAGGAAACAGGCAGGCAGGAGAGGCAGTGAGAAACTGGAGTAGTGAGTTGAATTGAACTGCCGTGTGTAGAATAGTTGTCCCATGTTCTATGGGAATCCTTATCAACATGGGACAACTATGCAAGTGGTGTATCGGTGAATAGACATTGATGTTGACATGCTACGAATAATGAAAAAACGTATTTTAGAAATAAAATTATTTTCCGCATTTTTAAAATGTGATCTAAAAATTTGTAAGTTTGCGTTTTTCTTTGAAACAATTTGTTATTTCTTAGTAACTGCTTTTACAGGTAAACGGTTTTCATAGGAATTTGCAATTTATTTCATTGTAAATCGATATGAAAGCTGCTTGTTTGCGAAAGTAGTTACTAAAAATATCAAGTTGATTGAATTTAAATCAAGAATTGTGAAATAATATTTGAACAATATGGTATATGGTTCATTCTTGCATATTGCACAATAAAGAACTATTCTTGAACTGTTTGCTTATCAGTGATCTGAGCCAAAAATGGATAGTATGTAGACCTTTTGACAAACTGTAAACGAAAATTTTTGTTCGAGAAAATGGGCGATTTTTTATTGTAACATAACTTAACCGCCTATTCCCCATACTGTTTTTTGGTCGATAACCGTCTGCCACACTGTTGAAACTGTTTATGGTACTGTTGGCTTATTGTTGCTTTGGATGTTCTACCACACTATTGAGCTATTGTTGTAGATAGTTGCGAACAGTATGGTGCACAGTACAAGTATGGTTCGTGATTATGCGGGTAGGCTTGCAGTAGGTTTAGTCTAGGGTTTAGTGAGACTTTTTTTGGACAACTCAATTAGACATAGGAAAATAGCGTGACAGAGGGGGGAGGGGGTGGTCTCGGGGGTGGTCTAGAAATCCCAAAACGATAGACGTGATAAATGAACCTTCCCCAATGATATTGCGCAATTAGTTCACCATTGGACTGCGCACTCAGTCTTCATAGGAGCGAAATCGGAAGCAAAAACGTTATTGTGGATTTATCGGCTACTTGTATTCTACCGGTTACTTAAGTAGCCGTTACAAAGTAGCCATTTTCATATAAAAATCAACTTGATCGTCAGAAAATGAATGTTGCAGAGTAGCTAGTGGCAACGAGGAATAGCGCATACAATAAAAATGTTTAAAATCATTTTTAGGCGAGTTTTTAGGTTACTCTTTTTATAAAACGGCTACTTTGGAGGCCATACTGAAGCGACCGGTAGAATACAAGTAGCCGGTAAATGCACAATAATGAAAGTGCACGATTGCATCATCCAGTTGATGTCATCGGCTCACTATTTCTTTGATTTAAGCTGAATTTGACCCCCTGTCAAATTTTTATCCATCCATCCAATGAGCGAAGCTGATCCGAGACGTTTCGTAAAATGGCTCATGCTGACATTGGACTCACGGAAAAATATTTTAACCCAGCGAGTTATTTTAAAAAACTCAAATTTGTAGACAGCTTTAACCATCGAGCGATCGCGCTGTTGTATTTTGTACAACACGTTTAAAAAAAAAACTCGTTATTTGTATTCAGCATTAGCGTGGTGCTGACGGTGATGGTCAATCGCGCAAGTTACGGATGGTTATGTTTTTTATCGAAGGGCGAATGGTTTCCAAAATATCTGAGTCGAAAATGCGTTTTGATAAAAATGCGATGCAAAATGCTATGCGTTCGTTTGTCCACTAAGACTCTGCGTGATTCAAATTGGAAGCTGTAAATGTATTCTATTCTAATTCTATATCGAACTGGTTGCCGCTGCGCTGCTTTCACTTTCTACCCTATCATGGTAGAATGATGAGCACGAGTATAGTGGCTGTTGGTTGTTCCTTTTTCCAGTCCGATTAGGGGTCCATTATGAGTTGCTGATTGCCGATGTCCACATACCCGGGTTCGTTTGAGCTTAGATAATTAATACATAGATTTCCCACTTCGGGAAAAATCAAGCAACAAAACAGCAGCGCCTATCCCAGAACATCGGTGAATGGGTGAACTAATTTGGCATCACTGCGCATGTCCTGACTGAGGCGCTGAAAGTCAACGCATCTTAGTATGCCAACAACTGACAGTCAAACGAAGATGCATTTTATTTTTGTAAGCTTCAGTAAATCAATGGATGAATCTGAGAAGACAGATGAAGGAGCTAACGGAGGACGGAGCGTGTTGACAGAGTGGCCAGGTGGCCCGCACGGGCCTTCGATATGTACCGTGAATTTCAATTACGTCGGAATGTGCTGAAGGCTTGGGCCAATGGGGCCCCGGTGAAGACCATAGATTTAATAATGTGAAGACTGCTGAAACGACGTGAACCGGCACGATGGTCCTTTAGATTGATTTAGACCAATACCTCACGGTGCAGGGAAATTTTCCACGGCACAGTAAATCGCCTGGCAGAAAAGTTCTTGGCTTATTACGGCACCACGCAGCAGACCTTTTTAAGACATCGGAACAATATTTTACCAACTGTGGCAACTCAATCTTATTTTCAACCGCTCGGGAGTCGGGAGCTCAGGCCCAGACACCTACACAAATTTCGCGTTTCCTCCCGATTCCCGCTCCCTTTCTTTGTAGGTCCAATTGGAAAAGTGGCTCTCCCACATGGGCAATTCCGAGTACCTAACGCAACATTGAAATGCATCGTTGGGAAAAACTTAGCTTAACAAAATTGATCCCTACTTTTCTGGCGCTCAGGAAAATCACGCTTTTCACACATGATGCGCTACACGTCAGCGAAGACATTTCTCTGCCGCGTACTTGCTCCCCGCTTAGATTCCTGAACATACAATTCGAATGTGGAGGTGTCGAGATTGAAATCAGCATTGCGAGGGCTTGTATTTGTAGTGGTTTTTATTGACTGGCAGGAGCTGGCAGGCGTCCTGCAGAATGACAGAGACGATCAGTTGAAAATAACAGTTATTTACTCTAGTTGCCCATGACAATCGTTAATGCCCCGGGCCTCGCTAGGCAAACATTGTTGTGCACAGGGTAGCTTTGATGAAAAATGCGCACGCTATTCCACATTTACTTCACCCATTGGTCAACAGATGGCACGGATGGCACATCTAGTATTGTTGCTCTCAGAATACAAGGGCGGATGACCAAGTGGGATATCTATCTATTATACATATATGTATTAATTATCTATGGTTTGAGCCATGGGCTCAGAAGTGGGTCAGTGTCAGGGGGAAAGAGCAACTGACGAAAGTGCCAGGGCTGGAATCGAACCCATGACCATCTTCATAAGAGCAAACGTGTGACCAATTGCGCCACGGGCCACGGCTTGTTTTTTTTTTTGTGAGTACGGTAGAAAATTCTCACCACAGACAAACAGACGTAACACTTCGAACATTTGTCTATTCAAATCATAGTCCCGGAAACCTGTTCGCCCAATACTAAAAGTACTGAGTTTGGCCGACCATCAACTAGGTGGCGGTAGTGGGTAAATGTGAAACTCAAACAAAAACGATGCGAGCGCCACGGGTGGGCAGTTGACCAACCATCAAATTTTTAAATGAACCGTTAAATCGGTGTACGATGGGAAATGTCAGAGTGTTACGTCTGTTTGTCTGTGTTCTCACGTTTAGTATCATACGGGCGTATCTGCAATGATCGATTTCTCTTCATCGAAATTATTTTACAGGCCTTCGAAACTGAATAGGCCTTTTCAGTTGACAGGTCTGTGCATGCTACTGTTTACAACTGCCGAACAAAGGCGCAAACGCTGAACTGTCGTTTTCATAGGAGAACTGTCAAAGGCCCCCAAAATCAGCTGATTTGAAACGTCTACTGATTAGGCCTATTTTCCGTTCTTTAGGACAGACCGTTTCCAAATGTTACGCGAGATAGATGATGACCAGTGTGGCCATCACTTCTTATTTCATCCGTTAACGGATTATCCGTCGACGTGAGCTGTCAACTCTCGCCAGTGACAGCTGCAAAATAAAATTCATCCGGTTGTTTTCCGCGATCACCTTTCCAACACGGCATAATGTCCAGAGAAGCAATCGCTTATAAAATTTGTTTTTGGGACGATTTGACGATTGTTCTGTATAAATGTCTGTCTAGAAATGTCAGATTTCTACCAAAATTAAACTGTTCAGTCAAGAATATATCTTAAAGAAAGTGTGTTGGGTTTTTTCTGTTTATCTGGTCAATTATTTCAATCGGGAGAGTGCTGGACTTCTTGGGTTACGTCTCATTGAAAAAGTGTACCTGGCTACTAAATTCTGCAGCGCTGTTGTGGAGCGTGTTAATCGGTTTTTAGATTTTACCTGTAAAAAATTCGTATTTTCATCATTTAATAAGTATTCTGCGAGAAGACTGCTTCTCGAGTTCAGTGCATTCAATTGCTGTAAACAGGATTATCTAAAAGGTAAGTTTGTTTGGATTTTACTGTTCCAGATCGGTGCATCGAAACCGACTGCAGAAGCAACCTTGAGCTAGAACTGTGAAGTCATCCTTCAACTTTGTCCGATCCTGAACGAGTGACATTAAACAAAAATCGACACCCCGTCTAGGCGTTTTCTAGCTACCCGAAAGAGCGATGGAGGACCGTAGCGGAATCGAACGCATCTACGGAGGCTGCGAGGGCCCGGATGCCATGTACGTGAAGCTAATCTCCTCCGATGGTCACGAATTCATTGTCAAGCGGGAACATGCCCTCACCTCGGGAACGATCAAGGCCATGCTCTCCGGACCGGGCCAGTTTGCCGAGAATGAAGCCAACGAGGTCAACTTCCGAGAAATACCGTAAGTACAGACTGCGCTCCTTGAGCCAGGTCCGCCAGAGAACGCGAAGCTTAATTATATAATTTGGTCGTTCGTTTGGAATTGCTTATCACCCGTTGCCGGTCTTGCGGCGGTCGAGATTAGCTAGGTATGTGTTAGGTGATTTTGTTTTATTGTGCCTTTCTTCTCGACTCGTTCGATTGCCTCCCGCTCGAATGATTGGTGGTGCACGAGTGGACTTTGGATCATGAGCAACTTATGACGCTCTGTTTTGATTAAAAATGGTACGTCATCATTGAAATGATAGATAGGAGCATGGAAAATTTCATAAACGTTAAAATTTAATATGTGATTAACTGTTCAAAGTTATCTGGGATGCAAAAATTGAGTAGTAGAAATATATTAGTAGAAAGACATTGAAAATTATTTTGATTGAACCTTTCGTTATCGAGATACCTCACAAACAGTATTTGAGAGTAAATAGCCAATTTATCAATAGAAGCTAAAACATTCTAGTAGATTGTAGTTTTATTTTCAAACGACTTTGAGGAATTATAATTGTTTGCGTTCCGACATAAGCTACGGATAGTATTGCGAATGGCTCTTGATCGAATTAAAGATAATGAACTATGAAAGTATACATAGCTAAGGTATCGTGAAACGGGGTGACTTGCAACACTTTGCAACTTCAACTAACAAAAAATGTTGATTAAAATCAATTTTAAAATTCAAACTATTTGTAACAGTTTTAATAGCCGGCCCCTCTATAAAATAGAATGAACAAGCTATAGTTTGATTTATTTTTTCATGTTGAAAAAGCGAAATAAGGTCATTTTTGATACAAGACGTCGTGCGGGGTGACTTGCAACACCCAATGTAAATCCCTTTTCAAACACGCAGACATAAATTTTTAGTTCGTGGAGTGTGATGGTTAGAACACTTGACTATTACGCCGAGGATCTGGGATCGAATCTCATTCCCGGCAAACTCGCAAAATGTGGGTTCTTCCTTCGGAAGGGAAGTAAAGCGTGGGTCCCGAGATGAACTAGCCTTCGGCTAAAAATCTCGTTAATACAGATAAAAAAAAATGTTTAGTTTCAAGCATATTTGATTAGTATTCTTGCTACTATTGTGATATCGTTTGGGCTGACATTCACATTTTTGCATTTTTTTTTTACATAGGAAACTGTACATATTGTGAATTCTTATATGGAAATATTGGGCTCAAAAACACCAAGTTACTAATTTTTAAGTTAACATAGGTTTTAATGTATTTTTCAGTTCATACCCAAGTAACAAAATCAATTTTATAATGCTTTTGAAGTATTCTTCAACACCTGTTCTTTAAAACCATGCATAAACCAAATTGCTCTACAACACGACATCAACCCAACCATAAACCCGCCATAAGATCAAAGAGGCCCATCCTAAGATGCTCTTGGAGAGTTGTTTTTAAATTTCTCTTAAAACTTGTTGTACTTCCCAAGTTGTCCTCAAGGCGAATTGCTCTCTCCTTGTAGAATTCTTCAAGTGCACGATAAAACGATAATAAATTTGTCAGTGTTGTTGCTGATGCAGCTTTTATGTCGACAGAAAAGTTTGGTGAATTAAATTGAAATTAAAAACACAATGAAAATGGCACATTATTGTAATCGGGATTAATTTATTACACAAATTGGAAATATTTCCGGGTTGTAGCAAGGATACATAATGCCAAGCAAAATTCATCGTATATATGCTGCAAGATACTTCCAAATATTGCAACGCGCTTCCATTATAACGCACTAATAAAATATTTAAAAATATTATTCCTGGTCATGCGAACATTGCTCATGAGTTCTCTCAACATGGCTCCCATTGAAATCTAGGCCGGTGGTCGGTCCATCTTCGATGGTTTTAATCAACATCACCATAAGATTGTCTTTAATTTCTTTCAACTCATGCCAGAGCTAAAAGCATAACTCAAGAATGCTAGGATTTATAACGTTTTCAATGCAGCCTGGCTGGCCTCCATCAAGAACGTCTTAAATTTATTTCATCTTATGCAAGGGCAAGAAGTGTTATTCAAGAGTACTCAGGTTTATAACGTTCTTGATGTAGGTTTATGCAAACTCCGCCGAGAACGTCACAAATCATGTACGCCAAATTGTAAACAAACAATAAATTATCGCACCGCGGTGGATTTTGTGAACTTCGTGCGATAAATTTAATCATCAACCCGGTACCGTTGCCAACCAGGCAGACCTTTTTCGGGAACCGGCGTTGATGTGGTGCAGCGCCTTATTCCTCTGGTCAGCATTTCCAACAGGTAAGTGATTTTGCAGGTCGATTATTTGACTCCCGATTACAAGGAAATCGACGTCCTGGATGACCAAACCAACCTCATTTCGGATGCTGCTACCGGAGGAACTTGGCACTGCACCGCGTCGCGGTTTGGTTTCCGGGTAGGTGTTCTTGATTAGCAGCAATAATGGAACGATGAGAATCAAAATCTGATGCTTGAGTTTTTTCTTGTATTTTTCATGTACCAAACTGTTCTTATGCGAGAACAGTTGCTCTTGATCAAGAACGGGTGATT